>NC_080435.1:34233219-34533219 GCF_028018845.1 Melospiza georgiana
AGAGATACTTGGGAATGGCAACTCTGAGTGTAAATTTAATCCGAATTTTGGGATTCCACTGTTTGAAAGGTGAAGAAAGTGGGGCTTAGCACTTGGAGGTTATGTCTTCAGAGACACTAGAGCCCAAGACACAAAATATTCCCAAATCATAATATCCGGTAATGCATGGTGGAAGAAACAGGTCAGTTATTCTTACATTTTACTAGTCCCTAAATTGGCTGAAACAAGCCTGTGTATTCCCTAAGAATTGATTTTAAATAGCCTGAATAAGAAGAAATGGATTTGAAAATGTTAACAATCGCCTCATAATGGATAACTCCTGCTTAGACTCACCTGGAACTATCACACTAATTTCTGTTCTCCTATCTCAAAAACGTACACTGGGAGAACTAGGAATTCAAAGACAGAAAAAAATCAGTGGTGGCCTAAAGAAACATATAAAATTTGGGAAATGAAACATTTATTTTAGAAGACAGAAAAAAAGGGATACCAAAAAAGACAATGCCTGCTTACCATTTCTGCTGTGCGTCAGGGCACTCATAGGAATTCTAAAGAAAGTATTTAGATTTACAGCTTTTTTCTATGCAAAGACACATTTATGAAACTCATAACCACAAAACATCAGGGCCAAAGACGTCACAGGATGTTAAAATGCTGGATATCTAACACTGTTAAGTTTTCAAAATTATAAGGAAACCAAGCAATTCTCAAAAACAAAAAGGATCAGCATTTTGGAAGTGATAAGAAACAAAAGCAAGTTTTTTAAAACTTCTTTTAAGAATTTCTTTGGGAGACAAAAGATCAATGGGTAAAGGTTATTGGTAAGTGCCTGCTGGAGGGCAGAGTTAGAAGAAACACATGGTCAGTGAGTTTTTTGAAACCTATAATGACTAGCTGCTCATTTACTACCACACCAGCAGGATCAGGGAGAGAACTGGAAGGGTAAAAGTAAGAAAACTCACAGGCTGAGATAAAAACAGTTTAATATGGAAAGCGAAAAACAGGGAAAGCAAAACAATTCATTGTTTCTCATGGGCAGGCAAGTGTTCAGCCGTGCTTTGGAGAGCAGGAACCCATGATGGGTAACAGTGATTTGGGAAGACAAAGACCATAATTCCAAACATATCCCCTTCCTCCTTCTTCTTCTCACTTTACTGATCATGATGTCACATGGTCTGAAATATTCTTTTCATCAGTTGGTGTCACCTGTCCCAGCTGTGTCTCCTCCCAGCCTTCCATGCACCCCCCGTTTCCTCACCAGCCTGACAGTACAAGAAGCAGAAAAGTCCTTGGCTCTGTCTAAGCCCTGCTCAGCACTAAAAAAATCTCTATATTATCAACTCTGTGTTCAATACAAGTCCAATACACAGCCCCATACCATCCACAGTGAAAGAAGTTAGTGCTACCCCAGCCAAAGCCAGCATACCCCTAAACCAAACACTCTCTCCTTCATAGAAAAGGAGAAACAAGAGATGTGGCCATGCAGCTCAACACACAACTGGAAGGCATTCAAATAGTGTAGAATATATGGAGGATAGATCCTATTTGGAATGGAAAATAAGGCAAATTGCACAGAAAAAAACCAGAATTTGCGTACATGAACAGATCAAAATGAAATAATAATTCCTTAGAAAGAGTAAGCAATCAGTAAAATAACATGCACACCATGTGGATTGGAAACATATTCCCTACTTCACCGGAGAAAACAATTGAGAACAACTTTAAGTTTTAATTAAGAAAAAGTACTGTAACCCATTTATTAAATATGTTTTGAATGGCTCTATTGTGAACTAAGGTCAAAATACAATTTCTAGATTCTCAAGATATGACATAAGATTAGCTTTATTGATCTTCTGTGTGACTTGTTAGAGCTCTCAATCATTATTTTGACAGTTTTATCATACCATAATAGACTTCCTTTTAGATAATTACAGTTACTATGTTCAATTTCAATCTCCTGTAGGACTTTTTCTCTAGATAATCACATATATGCCTCTAGATCTTGTTTCTTTCCTTTGTCATACATATGCAATAAAGTTTCAATTATTAATAATTAAGACTTACAAATAAGTCTTAATTATTTTAACGTTATTTAATTTATTATTAACATTATTTGTTATTAACATTATTTAAATATTTTAACATTATTTTAGCATAATCTTAAGGCTTACCAAAAAAGTTCAAGACTCAATTATACAAGAAAACCTTCATCCTTAAAATCTCTCAAGAAATTTACTTTGTAAGTACTGAACACCAACCTTAGTAAACCAAAAAGCAGAACATGTAATATTTGTGGACCACAAAAGTTACTAAATGTTGTTAAGTTGTATACATCTCATGTTTTAATTTATACCTATTTCTAATCTTACCATCATGTCACTAGGGTCTACCGCCTGCATTTATCTTCCTAATAACATCCCCATAGGTACCAGTAGGCTGCTCTCTCCTTGCCAAACCATCTCTTTCCCAGCTGACTAACCCCCAGTTCCCACAGCCTTCTCCCACAGGGGAAGTGCTCCATTGCCTTTGCTATCCCAGTGGCCCTGCAGTGAACTCTCCTCAGTACAGCAACATCTCCCTTTTACAGCTGTGGTTTACTGCAGAAGGAGTCCAGAGTTTTTCTGCTCAGCTGAATAAGTCTCAAAGGCATCAGAGAGCACAGTGCTGACTGTGCTGCAACCACAAAAGAGTGTGACTGATTAAAGTTGGGATGACATGTCTTCCCCTTCTGCCTAAAGGTTCTGCCTAAAGGCATTTTTTGCATAGTGTAAACCGCCTAAATTATTCTTTAAAAAAAACCAGAAGAAATCTCAGCTGGCAGCATTATACTTTGTTGACCTGCTAACTTTCTTCTGATTTTCAAATACTGGTTTCCAATCTCCTTAGCCAAAGAAGTGATTAAACTTAGATAATTTTATTGCTTGAAGGATCTATATTTTTTGAATTAAGGAGACCTAAAATGAAAAGAAAAAAGGAGTTTGCTTTATTTTAACTAAAAGACTAGAATATATAACCTAAAGAGAATTTTCAGGGTCATGGATCCTACGTGGGAAAAAATTCCTAACATAAGCTTTCAGCAGATTGATTTTTATTGGGTTTTAAATATCTTTTTCAAATGCTTTTTACTGTTTTCTTTGGTGTTTTTCATTGTCTTAAGATAGACCTGAGGATGTCAAATACTTGGATCACCCTTTCAGATGACTGGTCCTATGTTACGTTGTATAGTCAGCTTTTTAACTGAGATATTTCAGTAGCACTCTTCAGGTACACTGCATTTGGCACCCCGTTTATTTTTATGCTTTTTTGCTCAAGCAGTCATTTCTGAAGTAGAACAAAGCTAAGTCATGCATTGCTTTTTTAGCACCTTCAACATGAAGTACCTGGATGCTGTAGTTACTTGAGACAAAACTGATGGCAAGATGTTCCAGGGATTTAATGCACACGCTTCAGCACAGTGCTGCATATATGCTAGGGGAAAGTCGGAAGAAAAGTTCAAATTGAATTATTTACAATGAATGGCATTTTTAGAGAAGACAGCAAGGCCTATTCCCACTGCTATTGACAAACTAAGGCTGAAACTGCAATATTTACACAGATTTTATTAACTCTGCTATGGAAGTAACACATCTCACACTGAAGAATGTTTTCGTCCCGTGAGTTCAAAGATACGCAATTCTACAAACAGAACCAACTTAATTTAGTTGATGGCCATGATCCTAAAACTGAGTGGCATGGCTCAAGGAGCTCACCAATGTGCAATGTTTAACACCAAGGATGCTCTCTACCTACTTAAGACATAGTCTTGCTCTAGTATATTATAGAAAGAGAAGTCGTAATAGTCCAAAGAAAGGAAACTTCTAGGATTTGAAGGCAAACAGCTTTTCTCAGCAATACTGTCGCAAGAAAAATTCTCTCCCGCACCAATTTATCAGTGCACTACTGAGGCTGCATTCATCAGACATTTATAAAGAAATGGGAAGACAGAACCTTGCTCAGTGTTATGGAAAAGCTGAGTTTTCTCTGAAAAAGTGGACAATAGACTTAGAGGTTTAAAAGAAAAATTGCCTTTCATTTTGTGTTCATCCATTTTTCCCTTTCTGGCTTAAAGAGGAAGCAAGGAATGAGCATGTGTGGATTCAGAAGTGTCTAGCCCTCATGAATCCATGCCTGTCAAGTTTCTAAGATTGAATTTTTGTCTTTGCTTTCATACAAACTTGCCATAGGTCCGTGGCCAAGGTAATTAACCTGCTCAGGGTTCAAATGTCTATTTTGCAAACTGAGAATAGCGTTTGGGCCAAAACTCAAGCATGGCCACTCAATAAGCCATTGTTTCAAGAACATCAAGAAGGAGGCATGTAGTGGTTAGAAAGTCATGTAAGCATCATTCACTTCAGTTGTACTGCTGACCAGAGTAAGTGGAAGCAAAAATATTTTCCCACTTACAAAAAGAAAGGCAGACTAGGGATGCTTCACTAAATTATTGTCAGTATTCATGTTGAAAACACACAGCAAAACTGGTGACACGAAAACTATTTTGCAGTGTAGACTCATTCTCCTGTTTCTATTATACTGTTGAAAATAAGTTGCTTGTGTGTATCCTATTTAGCAATTTGAGATTATTGCAAAAGAACTTCTTCAGAGTTGAAAAGAATTTCTAAAGGCTATGCATGTATTTTTGGGAGAGGTGATACAACTTTGAAAATAATTTTATGTATGTTAAGCATTGTTGAAATACAAGGAACTCATATTTAGGCAGTGTTCAGGGTAGACAGATTATGTTATGAATGCTGCATAGATATACTTGACAGTTTTGAAGTCACAGCTTTTAATCACCTTTTACTAAAAATAGTTTCTAAAATTCAGTAACAGTTATACCTCTACTGTGCAGTTTGAAATGCTGCAGAATGCTTGTTTCGTAACTGTCGTCCAATTCTTTCCTGCTGTCTTCCCTAGGCAAGTGGACTGTAGGTGTATTTCAACATATACCAGCACTGCTCTGCACAACTGCTTGATGCTTTATACTCTTCAGCATTTAAAAAGCATCTTTTTTCTTTTTAACATTTCACCAAGACCTGAGTGTAGAAAGCCTGATGATACTCATTTACCTTTTCAAGCTGTTTATTCAAGAGCTAGGAAAAGTAGAGGAAGATGGAAGGATATTCTGACTTTATATACATGCTAATAATCCACAGCAGGTAGTCATACAGAAGCAGATTGAGATTGCATTTTACATTATTATCTAAGTGTAAATAAAAAGAGGGCTGAAAAGGTAAGATTAAAGAAAGGTGGAAGATTCTGTCCTTCTTCCTCTTTATATAGCAGCTATCATCAATTGCTATTCATGTTTACCATTTGCAACAATGACCTGGAGGATGCAAAAGACAACCAGTCAGGAGGCAAGGCTGGCATTCAGATAGACCTAGACAGGCTAAGGATGGGCCAGCAGCAATCTCATGAAATTTAGTAAGGGTCAATGTGCAATTCTATACCTGGAAGGAGCAATCCCAGCAACCATGCAAGCTGAGATGGATTGGCTGGGGAGCACCTTTGCAGAGAAGAACTTGGAGGCCCTGATAGAGGAGCAAACTGAATATGAGGCAGCACTGTGTTGTGGCAGGGAAGATGGACAACAGCAACTTGGGCTTTACAAAAAGGAGCAGAGCAAATTGATTGAGGGAAGCCTTAATCTCCATTACTTAGCATTTATTATACCATAAATAGAATACTGTTTTGCACCACAGAATTCAACACCTAGAATTCAATGTCTTAAAAGGATTCTAAGTACAGAATTTATCTATTTTAACAACATCATTGACTTTATTTTTCTTTTTAGGATACAGAGATAGCTATAATATGTGATGTTACATTTACAGGGTTTCATTACACTTATGTAAGGCACCACTTCTCCTTGGCCCCAGAGTTTTGTTTGGAGTTAATCTTCCATAAATTGATAGAATAATCTGAGAGCTCTAGTAAGGTAATAGGAAAAAGAATTATTATAGTGCTTGGTTAAATAACATGTTTTGAACTTGATTAAGTCAAAGGATACAGAGAGTACATTCTTCATATTGTACAGCATCCCAAAAGAAATTCAAGGTGGTCACAAACTGAAAACAGGCATGCAAGGCTCTCCTACTCACACCCAAATAGTGAAATACTAAAAGGATGTATTTTATTCACAGAAACTGTGAACTTTTCATTTTCAATATATGGAATGGTGGCTATTAATAGCATAATTGTCTTTTGAAATACTTAAAATAAGCAGTATAGAGGTCAATTCTAAGCTCTATCACTTTATTCAAAAGAAAACTAAGAGAACTCAAGATTTTTTGATTGCCAACAATACAACATTTAAATAAGGAATTTGGTGTGATATTATAGTAATCTCTACCTCAAGATCAAAGTTACTGGAAAATTAAAAATAAAAGGCTATTAAATCAAGAAGTCTGTTTTCTGGAGTGGAAGAAGACTAGGCTACAATGTGTAAAACTTTCCACTGTACTGAATTCCCACCCTACTTAAATTATGTGGGCAGAATTTAGGTCCACTTTCCACATTTAATTTAAAAGAAATACTGAAGGCATTATACTACTATTTACTCTAAATTTTCTAATGACAAGCTCCTTTCCTAGTTGTACAGGTCTCCTGGTAGAAAACTTTTCTATCATTAGTATTGTTATCTTTCTATAAAAATATCTTTTTTCCTTTTGCAAATAGAAATTAAAATGTTCCTGCTCAGTGATAATTCTGCTCCCATATTCCTTAGCCCACAGATTTAGTCTTCTAGCTACTGATTATTTAGAAACAAAAACTCCATCCCAAAAATTTCCACTTTTAAGACACACATACTATAAATAAACAACTTTGACCTGATACAACATGCTTAGTTTAAAAGGGAAGCCAAGACACACTTTCTTTTTACTCTAAATAGTTTGTTGTAAAATGGTTGTACATCTTTTTTAAATACTATTTGTGTTATATGAGGTCTTTTAATCCATTGCACTGTGTAATTCTATGGTTTAAATTCTTAATACAAGAGAGTGTATAAATTTTATAATATTGCACTGCTCTATTTTAGTAAAGACCTGCTTTACTAGAAGGGAGTATTGCTGTGTGTTTCTCCTCATCCCTCTCATCCATACATTTCTGTAGAAGCAAAACAATTTAGAACTATGAATTGATTAGTGAAACTAATAGCACAGCTACAGTACTTTCCTCTCCCCACGGAAAAGCTTTTTTCAGTTTTAAAGGGGAAAAATTAAAAATACAAAACCAAGACTGACTGAGACTTGCAGCTCATTAAAGCTGGGGTGATTTCCACTATACAGAATTCTATTGATCTCCATAGTCCACAGTAGACAAAAAAGTGTGGTCAGGGAGGGGATGATGGATGCCTCTGCCAATAGCACTGAACAAACCTGTTAGCTAATTGCTACCAAAGACAATTATCCCCGCATTGTTTCATAATGGAAACACATTACAAAACTCTAATATACACACAGGGAAATTTGATGATTTGACTGCGGAGCCATGTGCATTGAATCTCATTGCCGAAGGCCAGCCAGGTCGCTGCTATGAGGGGAAGAAAGTGTCAGAATAGAAGCCTGAATATCTCACAGCTCATTCTGTAAAACGAGTTTAGCAACTCCACAGTACTGTAACAACACTGCAATTGCCCTGCCACACCCACACATAAAATGTATAATACAACATGTGTTGCATGTATCTTTTAATGAAAATGAAAAAAATAAAATGTACTATGAAGGACAGAATATTTTTATGTAGTACAACTAAAAGCCAATGCTAAAACTGATTCTTCACAGTTTTGATCACCATAAAAGATTTTTCATCATTCCACATTTAGATTACAAGTCGTATAACAAACAGTGACAGCCATATAACAAATAGTGATTGCACCGTGTTTCATACAGTAAAATCTACACCCCAATCAAGTGTTGCAAATTCACTTTTGGAAAAAACCCTCAAAATAGATCACAACAAAACTGTCACTGAGTTAAGCAGCTATGAAATCTAAAAACACTCCAAAATAAGGATTTATTTCATTATACCTAATTACAGTGTAATTCAAGAACACAGCACTATATAAACAATTTGTATCCTATCCCCAGCAGCCACATTCTTGGAATGCCTCTTTCTAAACAGGATTCTAAATATGCCTGTGCTCCTTCCTGGCACACTCACTCAAGACACCTAATTCTAGCAACACAGTTGTATGAAATCTGGTGTACTGTACAAAAATTATACTCTGTTTGACTGTGCAGTATAAGACAATGCAAAACAAAAAGAAAATTACTTAAGATATGTCATCATTATAAAGACAAATTAATAGCCAGAAAATTTTATGATTAATTTTGCTTTACTGTGCTTGCACTGCTCTCCATTGGCCAGCCTACCTGCTTCAGATTGCGCAGACTACTATTTTGACAAGACCTGGATAGCAGTAGGTCCAAAGCAATCAGAAGGTTGACTTTGACAAATGGTGGTGCTGCGGCGAAGTTGAAAATAACACACATCCACTTTAATCTCTTTCTTGATTAAATCGAAACCATACCATTCTGACATCATGTGATTTGCTCATGAAGCATCACTGCAGGTTACTTTAGAGGCTACATCTATTGAAATGATATTGAATTTTTAGGGGAAGTACTTAATTCATTCAAATGAAACCTTCAGAAGGTAACTGGGCCACCAGTCACTGATAACTGCGAAGATTGAAAGAAAACCAAAGGAAAAATCCCTGACAAAATCCACCATATGCTACTGCATGATATTTTAGTAGGTATTATCTTTTGCTTTCAAAAAGAGAAGATTATACACATAAAGCATATTCTAAAGCTTTTTACCTATTCTGCCACAGTCAAGCTCCAAAGGTAAACATTACACTAGGTAATAAAAATGCAGAAGATGAAATTGTCTTTTTTACATGAGACTAGGCAAATATTTATGGGGCAGTTGACAAACTCCTGCCTAGTAAAAGAGCCAGCTCTGAGAGCAATTACCCTGATATTCATGACTCACTTTGAATATCACATTGAATATTACTCATAAATCTTTTACGAGCACATCCCCAGAGCTCACTTAACAGCCGGTTTTAATCATGCAGTTGACACAGAGAAAATAACAAAATGTATTTTTTCAGTGGCAAATTAATTTAGGCTTGAACCTCCTCCCGTAGCTCTATTCTTTTCTTCCCTTTCATTCCATTTTTTTTTTTATTTTCTTGTACTGAGATCAGTTAAATGCACTTCTGTATATACTAGCAACATTACTGCAATGTTGCAAAATTAAAAGTGGCTTCGGTTTATTTTAGGAATTACTGACTTTTAAAATACAGAATTTTAAAGATATAAATTTGGTATGAGCCCCATACCCTTTATTTTACTGAAGGAACAGATATTTTGGAAATCTAAGAGGAAAAAGGTTAATTTAAATAGTATTAAATTGCGGCTGCTCTTCTTACATACAGTTTAACAGTCATGAACTGTTGAGGATACCAAACTTAAAATGTTACCCTTGTTATCTCAATTCCAGCATTGTGGTAATTATTTTTCTATCATAGTCAGAAGAAAAGAGAAAACAAAAAGTATTTTAAAAATAATAAAACACAAAAGAAAAAAAAACAGCTAAGATACTTACGGATGGCTTGTTCTTTTTCTTGTAGAAATCTCTCCAACACAATACGAGCCATCAACGATGGGGCAAAGTCCACCTTAGCCCAACACAAACAAAAACAGAATTTCAGGAAGTAAATGCATTTAGATGCACACTCATCAGAACTGCACTATATTTGTAGATTAAAACTAACAAGCAAAATAGAGGAAACAGGATCTTTTTGCAATTATCGGACTCAATAATTTCCACCAAATGTGTGGTAGTAATCCACAGTACCAGTGAACAACCAAATAAAGTAGACAACATAAAATCCTGGTTATTATGTTTGTACATTTTGCATCTGAACCACCCTTTGTAGAAGATGACCGTGAAATCCCTTTTATAAGGTTATCCATCAAGGAAAAGAAGTGGTCATCCTTTCCTATGTATGAATCCTGGTTCATGTGGTAACCATCAAGTGATACCACATATCCTTAGCATCAATATCTCTAGCAGATGTGTTGGGCTTGGTCAAAATTACTTCAGAGTTTATATTTTGATTTTTAACAAAGATATTCCTTCATTTCAACTTTTTTTATATGTATGAAAAATGTATAACCTAGTTGCTCCTAAAATTACAATAGCTTTTTAGATACCATTAAAATCGTGCTTTAGTGAATCAGAATTTTAACTAGGAGACAGGAAACCTTGATCACACATTGTCACAATTAATTTTCCTCGACATCTTTTCAAGTTCACTGTTAGCACAAAAATTTTATCCCAATTTAGTAACTATACAAAAAAGGTTACTCCATTTGTGCATACATATTTTTCCAAATATGTATGTACTTGGATGGCCTTAAATTCCCCAAGTAGAGAGAAATGCTTTCTATGGAGCTGCTTATTTCCAGTAACCCACATCAGAGCTGACACATGAAAAATGGTGAAATTACTGAAGGTAGTCCAGCCTGAATAAGGACTACCTTATTAGTTCAGGTACTTGCATCGCCCTAATTTTCATATTAATCATGTGTCCATCTTTCTTTGAAATAGGGCCATCATGCTTCATGTCAGAATTTAGCATGTAAATAAAATTCATAGTGCTTCAAATCTCACTTGAAAATATTTGTATGAAGAGAACAGTGACTAATTTTATTGTTTCTAATAAAAATGTGATTTATTTTAGTCTTTTTGTACTACATATACAATATGAACAGTTGACAAATAATTTCATTTTTAAAACAGAATTAGAAGTAGTTTTATAAACCCTCAAAAAACATCCCCAAAAGATAACAATATGGAGCTTTTCCTATTTAACAGAGCTGCTACATACTGTAATATAGCGATGTTATATATTTCTCATCAATTTTTACAGTTTCCACTGATTAAATATATATTGACTCATAAAGTATTACCATTACATCAATTGTCAGCAGATGCAAGAGTATGTCATTTAAATATTAACTATCATATAAAAATGGCAGCTTGATTGTTTGGAAGCAGTAATCTGGTGCTGGTTATTGCCACGTTTCCCTAATGCATTGGGTGGCAGTCAAAAAATGCATTGCCTTTCTGATATACCTGCTACTACAAAACCAGAAACAAATAAGTTTTTTATGTATCTCCCCTTTCTCTTAGGCTTAATTTTTATTTATTTCTGAACTGCAGATATCTTTGATCTGAATTGCAAAAATGCATTAGTGAAATATAAACAAAGATATGCTCACTGGAGTCAGAAATTATATGCATCATCTCTAAATCAATGCAAAAAATATACAAAGAACCAGTAACAGATATATTACTCTGTGCTTGAAATATTTTTATGACAGTTCCCATATAATATGGGTGCAATATATCATCCATTGGGATGTTTACCTAAAATCTTAGTAAGATTGTACTTATTTATATAAAGTACTTTCTATTCTCAGTACTTAGAGATTTGTCTTTTCCAGAGATGGTAAGAAGCTACACATTACCACTAAAACAAAATAAATTCTTGATTCTACGCTAACTGTACGATCAGGTTACACAGACACTTCACAGACCATTAAAACCTTCCAGTAATTGATAGGTAATCACTCATTTGCTGGCTGCAGCAATGTACACGAGAGAAAAACCATTCTTTTTTTCTAATGTAATGTGTAGAACTTGCTGCTATTGCTACACTTAATGTTCACAGTGCCATATCATTTTTAATGCAAACACTCATTTTCTACTTCCTTCTTACATTTTCTATTAAAATGTAACACAAAACAGCATATATTTCATTCTATCCCTTTGAGGATTGCATGAGCAGTTCCAGGGAGTATCAGCTATTGTACTGTTACTATTACAGTAAATAAATATTTTAGAGTTTAAAAAACAGGTATTTCATCAATTTCGTTTTTTCTAGGAAAACTCCTTGCCACTTGTTCAAACTTTTTACCTCTTCTTTAATGTAGTGCAAAGATAGCAGTTTCTAATACAAATAACACCTTGTATAACAAGGCAAATTCATATTTTAATTAATAAACAGCATCAATAAATTTGTCAAGACTTTAATGGCATCTGTACAGAACTTTTCATGTACTGAAAAATTTATTCTTCTTAAGTGCTTTATCTTAAGCAGTTTTCATTAGCCATCCTCTAATCCATATGAACAGAAATAAATGGAGTCAGGAAAATTATCTGTTTTAAGCCTTCCTATTACTAAGAAATAGTAATAACTTAGATGGGTTTTGTTATTAAAGGCAAGGAATCAAAATGATCCATTTAATCAATTTGAGAATTTTTAGCAAGTTTATGCAATAAAGACCTGCAGTTTGTTGGAAATTTTCAGAAAAATACAAATTCAGGGTATCCTACACATTTGCCTTGAAGTTAAAAGACTAATTACATGAACTGATTTATTAATAAATGTGGCTTTTTGTCTAATTATTTTAAGTACTAACAGACTGGGGAACCATTTTAAATGTCTAATGTGCCTTGAAACCATTTTTTTAGGTTAATTACATTTCTCACTAAAGTCACTATAGATATGCCCCTCAGGTTTTACACTGGAAGATTAAAGAAAAAAGAAAGATGATTACCTCATTGGCCAGGTCCAGTAATACTGGGGCAGCTGCATTTTTCATCACCCCATTCAGATACCTAGACAAGACAAAGCCAGGTAATTTTGCAGTGGCAAGAAAAGGCCACTTTATACATGTCAGCATCCCTTGTGAATCTTTTTCATTTGGGGGACAATACCCCATTACAGATAATGCCAAAAATTAGTGCTTTAACTGGCATTACAGATAATCTTTCAAGAAGTATTTTAAGCAATCACTAACTCTCCAGGGTTGTCTCCTATTCTATTCATCTGCAAAATATATCCATCTCAATGAAGACACTGGTAAAAAACTGAATATATCAAGAAATTTTAAAAATTGTGACTTAATAAATACACAAATAAATTATATCTGTACTACTTAAAGATGCATCACAGACAAATAAACTTCTATTATTCACAGTAAAGACTTTTGGTTCCATATGACCTTCAACTATGAAGGTGCAGTGTATATCTTACCCAATTCACTAGTACATACAAAAACATAAACTCTCAAATTTATTCCAGATTTCATCAACTAGGCAGTAATTTAAGTACTAAAGGCTTACTTCAGTGAAATCAGTCTAACAATTTATATTCCACAAAGAAAACAAGAAATATTTAGGATTCAATGAAGGTTGATAGAAAGTCATTATCCTATCAGTGGCAAAGGCTTAATGTTTCTAGTTGAGGGTATTACAGAATGATGTTTCTGACCATCAATTCACACAATGTTGCTCTCCTCACTTCTGTTACTTTCACTGCTTGATATTTACATTTCAATAAAACCTGAAACCTGTGTTCCGAAGCTGATGGGAAGGAGCTATGATATTGGAAGCCACTTTGTGCTTTGCAGCCATGTGGAAAAGAACAATAGTTACCAACATTTGAACTTGCTCGCTTATCCTATCTGTATTCACATAGCACATCATTACTGACATCATTAGAAGACCACAGCCTTTCCAGCTCTATCATTATCTATCCATCAGAAGACACTCTTCTGCTCATTAGTTACAGACATTAAAATTCTTTATCATTTTACCTTTCTGTGGAATGGGTGGTACACCTTTATAAAACCCCTTCACATAAGATTTGATAGAGGGCTTTTTGCTTGCAAGTTATTCTGAAGCTTAACGAATTAAGGAGATTTAAAAAGCTTTTTGGTGTAAATTATTTCAGTTCCATATTAAAAAACCCCACAAAACATGTTTAAACATTGTAAATTTATAACAGAAGAAAATGGAATATCATACACAAAATACACAACCAGGAAATGTACTTGAGATTAAAGTTCTCAAACATGCATCTAGATGATCGAACAGCCACAGTGAGAATGAAGTAAATTTCTGTCATATATTTCCAATGCTTCTGGCAACTCCATTATAGACTAACAGGTCTCACATGCTGATGGCAATACAGTTCTGAAAACCTGCTGATCCTTCTTGTACTTTGTGCTTGCCTAAGTTTCACACTAGTAAGTCTCAGCCAAGTAGAAGAAACTATTCTATTCAACTATTTTACTTGCTCCTAACAGGGACCATGGGAAATCTCTACCTTCAAAACCTGGTAGCTTCTGACCTAAGAAAGCAATGGCAGCACAATTATCTGCTTGTATGTCAGCAGAAATACTAAGGAGCATAGCACCCAGTCTGGGGTTTACAGCAGTAAAGTGGATGCTACAGAAGAGCAGAGGAGAAGACTTGTTTGTCATATTTACACCTGAAGTATTTCAAAGTGGCTTCTACCTCAAGTTCTCTGCTTCTGTAGATTCCTAAACATACTACACAGTAAATCTATTAAAACAGGACTGAAATGAGTTTTTTAGCTATTGACCAGAACATCTCTGATTTTAAAACGTGCATTTTACTCAGCCATTTTAATACACTTGCAAAATGACATACTCAGAAACAGCATAAAGAATGGTTTTCCCTACCACTACCACACAACTTCATACATAATGCATTAGTTATGTACTGCTATCATACTTCAGACTACAGAAGAAGACAGAAGACCAAATCCTCCTACCTGATGTGAGACAAACTTAATCATACCTACAACCCTACTGACACCAATACAACTGCTGCTTTGCATAAAGCAAAATCTTGTCCCGTGTTTCAGGCTGAAGTTTCAGGCTGGAACTAGTGATTTACACATAGTCTAAGGAAAGGGTTACTTATGCAGCAGTTACAACTACCACAGGCCACTTCACTGAAACTTCTAGTGAAAAATAATTAAAAGTAGTACTGTATATGCATGTTATTAGCACAACAAAATTTTAAGTCAATATTCTTCCTAAACAACAATCAACCCTAGGAAAAGTGCAATGTGATCCAGTACAAATTTTACAAAACAATACAACTACTAAAAAAC
Source organism: Melospiza georgiana (assembly GCF_028018845.1). Taxonomy (NCBI): domain Eukaryota; kingdom Metazoa; phylum Chordata; class Aves; order Passeriformes; family Passerellidae; genus Melospiza; species Melospiza georgiana. The sequence goes on from NC_080435.1 coordinate 34,248,269, forward strand.
CAAAATCAAACACCCAAACTAGTACACTTCACACTAGATATTCGCAACCAGTGTATAATATAATCAGGCTGTGGTTAAGTTTTAAATACATGACTCTGGCAGAAGCACATTTAATTGTTTACAAATGAAGGCTCTTTGTTTATTTTCTTGATTCATACAGATTAGTATTAAGCATGAATATCATACATCACAAGTAGAAATTCACTTGCCATGCATGCTCTTCAGATATGTCACTCTACAAAGTAATATTTTAATTGCGTATCTTTACCTGTTATCACTATGCCCCAATTATGTCACTGGAATATTTTTAGTAAAGCCTATGGAACTAACAGAAAAACTACAAGGTGTAGCAAGCACAGTTTATTAGCTTAAGATGCAAACAATTGTAAAATGACATAAAGGTTTTCATCCTCCCTTAAAAACTATTTCTGACACTTCTGTTGATAAAACAGGAGTGATCTAAAATTTAGTGCTTTAACTGGCAATACATGAATATGTAACTTTTTGTAATGTAACACAAATGTTGTTTTAAACAAGCAACTGTAGCAGAACAAGCTCTCTTGCTGTAAGGAAGTCATCAAAATCAGTCTTGTCACAGAAATCCTAAAAATTACAAACTATAGGCAATACATAATAAATGCCATTATATACATTGGAAAAAATATTTGCTTATCCTAACTTAGAGCCAGGGAAGCAAACTCTTTCTTAATCAGAATGACCAAATCCTGAACAATTTCTGTATTTCCAGTGAAAAAAATTTTTAGGTGAACCATTCTGTATTCCCAAATTCTTAATTTATTGTTATATAAAATTAGCTTAATAAACTAATTTACTCACAACTGCTGTAAAAATCAGTATCTATGATGAGCCTTAACTGGGGTGGGGAGGTCATACCTTTGGTAGTAAGTTTCGATAGCTTCAGCAGTGTGATGCTTGGCATGTGTTCTTTTGATTTGTTTCTGGAAAAATGAAAAAATGACTTTTACAAAGGTGTCATAGATCAAAACACAGGAATCATGACTACACAAACACGCGATCCTTGGCTACACTTTGATAGATGTGAACCATGTTTTTAGATTCCATACAGAAATGACATTCAATCTACCTATTGAATTGAACGTCTTCAGAGTGTACTGCAATGTACCATATGTAAAAGCCAGTAAGGTCACAATAATTGAATCTAAATAAGTTTACCGAAGGCTGCTGAGGGCAAAGAAAAACTTGTTCTCTCTTTCAACCTTTGTATTAATTTTCCCTCAATTCAATTCCATCTAAGTCTGGTGCACTCCGGTTTTACAATTCAATTGGCATTTTTAACCAGGAAGAACATTGCTTAAAAACAACTTATTTGAAAAACTACAAAAAGTAATTCCATAGAGACTTGCCACTTGACTGACACCTGTCATCTCATGATAAATGACTCCATTTTCTGCCTCTCTTGCCTTCTGCCACTCCGGCAATGGTCATTTATCATCATCTCTGTCAGCAATGGAAAGCAGCACTGACAGTGCAAGTCAGCAAACATTTAGCACATGGAACCACGCAACACAGGGAAATTATTATTGTCAGAATAATAATGGTTTAGCATAATTTATTACAGGTCCACCAAATAAGCAAAGGCTAGATGTTATTAGACAGATGGATGGGTAGGCTTGGCAGCCATCCACTGAGACTCAGGCGGTGCTTGATGTGGAAAAAGGAACATCCTCCAAACCAATCAGAAAGCTGGCAGTTCAATTACAAAGAAATAAAGGGACATTCATCATTCAATTAGGCACCTGTCAACCCTCACAAAGGAGAAAACTTCTAACCTGGTACTCCTGGGAGAAGATGCTCAGCAGAGTGGACTGCGATTGACTGGAACAAATAAAAGAAGGACAAAGTTAATTACTGGAGTGCACTGCAAAGAAACAAAAGAGAAGGGAGCTTCAAAGGTAGGCCTGCTGCCCTGTAATCTAACAGAACATGAAAACAAGTGTGGAAAAGTTGTTCCAGATGAACACCTCAGACAAAGGCTTCCTGCTGCTAGGTCAAGGAGAGAGTGTATGAGGGAGGGGAGGAAAATATAGCAAGAGTTTCAAATCAAACTAGCATATTGTTTGGGTGATTCAACTTCAGAACCCAAAAGTCCTACCAGGAGAAAGTAGTGGAGCTAAAACGTGACAGGGAAAAAGTGGAAATTAAAGCAAAATTTCCATTAAAAATTGATGGAGTTAAATTCCATCAGCAGTTGGGAACACGCCGCTTGTTCACTGGCAACATATTGAAATTCATTTTGTTAGCAGCAAGGGAACTTCTTCAGTAGCTGTCTCATATTCAGGTTAAAAACTTCCCCCTCTGTCAGAAGCAGCATATGGGACCAGTGGAACATTCCCACTGAAACTGATGTGCTTTGAAAATGGAAACTTTCACAGCAGGAAGCCAAGATTCCCCGGAGTCGGTCATTTCCAAAAGCTGCCATAAGCTTCATTCATCTAAGGCTCCACTCAATGTCGAACACCTGGCAATGAAGCAACCTGGAAAGCATTCTTCCCAAGTGGGAATTTTTCTCTCTGAATTGTTAACATTTAGAAAAGAGACAAGATTTTTTTTCCTCTGAAAGGCAATCAATACCACACCGCTACTGTTTTCAATTGTCCTCTGTGGATATATCTACCTCATCACATCCTGAATACTACTAATTACTCCTGATATATTTTTCTACTACATGCAACTTGAACAAATTATAGTCTCAATAAATCGAGTTTTATGGTACAGCAAAGCATTATGAATAATTAACATTTTTTCCTTCCATGAACGTACCTACTATGGCACAGCATAGGTAGTTCAGAGATTTCACAATGTCTAAAGTCTCACTCTTCTGTCAGATTTCTTGTATGTGAATTTAACACCTGTATCATATCATAATTACATTAAAAGCACATATTCTCTCCATACATAAATGATCCTTCTCCTTCCAACTGTCACACTTCAGAAACACTACTTTAAAATAAGGAAGTTCTACTTTCACTTTCAAAAGGGAACACTGAAGCACAAAACAACTAGATGGTTGGAGCAGAGTTAAACAGACAGTATGTATATGCAGCATGGTATAAAGTTACCTCTAAACCAAGCAGCTGAAGAATCAGGAACAAAGTGACTAGACTAATGCAGAGCTGTATAAAGAACTTACAAGTATGTCTTATCCATAGCTGTGCTTCCAGGCTTTTTGCCTCTGTATTTTGGGCTTGTCAGCCCGGCACAACATCTGTGTGACAGCAGTAAGCTGAGCCTTGATTTTTGGTATTTTACACATTGGACTGTTCACCCTGAGTACTAACTGAGACCGAATGTTAAAACTGTAGCAAAGTGACAGCAACAGAAACTAACTAATATATAGATTTATTAAATTAATGGATTACAGAAAAGAAACCAGTCCAATACATTAAAGAATTTAATTTTTATAAAGTTTCTATTTACATAAAGTAAACAGTATTTAAATAATAAATATTTATTTAAATACACGTTACACAGAGGCCAGGAGTTGCATACCACAAAGCCTCTCCAAAAGGTGCATAATCCAATTATGACAATCTGCAACCTGCACATGTAATCACTAAAAGTTGAACAAAGGAAATGAAGTTAAGATTATATACTTACACAGGCTATACAGATACAGAAAGCTAAGATATTTCAAGATGTTAAAAAAAAACCAAACAAACCTGCAGGCTATAAATAAGTTCAATACATATGGCCCCCTAATGGCTCACCACATAACTATTATTACCTTGTAGATTTACATGGCCATAATGGTAGAACTGAATTTAGAGATAGATGTGGGAAAAATCCCAGAACAGATCAGGACAGCATTTGACTAGATCTCTGGTTTGAGTTATCCTCCACTGACATAGCAATTTTTGTGGTTTTAGTCTACTCCTTGCATGTTAACCGTATTTATACTACCATTATCCTATTATACACTGACAATGACAGATAAAAAAAACCTAAGACCATTATTCCTTCCCCCCTTTACACTCCACCTTTAATGGCAGACTTGGAAATGCTGGGTTAATGACCTTGATGACCTTCAAGGTCTTCTCAAAATTAAATGTTTCTCTTATTCTTGTCCATTTTATTTGTCTCTTTGGTGTCCTTGGATTGTGACCTACTTCAATTTAGTTCAACACTCCTCTCCTACGGAACAGTCTTTCCAACTGTTCAGATAATTTAGGACATAGCACAAATACTGAAAAAAAAATCATTCAAGTAACAGTGCAAATTGGATATCTACTGGATTGCCGTACAGCAACTTTATCACTGGGGCAAAGAGAATTATATCAATAACACCATTCAAATAATTACAAGCCTTACTACTCGATGATCTTTCCTCTTCTCCAGAAGAAGTGGATTTATATCTTCACATGGCTGCTTCCATGTTTTTTTCGGTTAACATCGCTCCTGTCTTAAACACTAAAACCACTCATCTGCCACTCAGTGTTTCCTTGCTACAATTTCATTGAGACAACTTCCTGGCAAAATGAAGTAGCTCCTCAAAACACAGATGGAGCATCTATTGCAAGATCCTATTGAGTGAAAACTGAAACATCACGGTTTCAGAAAACACTGAAAAAGACACTACTATGTACTTGGACAGGGAAGAGAAGTCTTGAACATGAATTTGAATAGCAAAACAGCACAATCACAACTGCTGATATGACAGCAGGAATAGTACCATAGAAGTTATCATTACTTCTAGAGGAGCAGCTAAATTCCCAGGACTCCATCCACATTCTGATACTTCTATATAAGATTTCAAAGCAACAAATGAGCAGACAAATGCATTTATTGCTGAGCTATGCAGGAAAACAAACGTAACACTCAAAGTGGCTTTTTATTCAAAATAACATTTGAGTACCGTGCTATTGCCTTTCATGGAATAAACTATATAGTAAGCCTCATGGCTTACTTGAAGATAGGAATATAGATGTTTGTGACAAGCAGACCCTTTTGTTGAGAAACAACTGTAGAGCCAAGGTACGTAATTGCTGATTTTCTGAAACAAACAAACAAAAACCCAGAAGTCATAATTCTGAGTACTACCTCATTTAAACATTTAATAATCTAACCTGTTATCCCTTTCATAGGGATAAGTATAATTAAGTATATTGCCCAGGGAAATAAGTAAATTTTTCTCTTGAGTTCTGTAGTGACAACTTTCATGGAAACATTTTCTTCTGCGATTCCAGACAGTAATGAATCTAACTCCCAGAGCCCTGTTCAATGCATCCAGCCTCGCTCTTTAGACATCCTCTTTTACTTGCATACTGGCATCCACAACGCCAATTTACCTTTTGCTACTACGTGCTGATGCCAGTGGCATATTTCCACCTGAATGCTTGAGGCATTTCATGCTCTTGTCAATATGTAAGTGGATTTGAACAGAAAACTGAAATCTAAATTTGGCTAAAAATGCCTATTTTAAAAAAATAAAATTACTTTTATTTTATAAAATGAAGTGTAAGTTCTAGGTTACAAGTGATATAAAGATATAAAATTTTGCTTGCCATTAAAAAAACAGTATTACTGTTATTAAAGTTATTTCTAATACACAAATCCAACATTTAGAATGGGATGCCCAAGACAGTCCAGAAAAAGGGATAAGAGAAATGATCTCTAAGAACTCAGATATCAGTCAAGCTAGAAAGAAAACTGCAAGTTAGGTGCTGGGAAAAGAATATGCCTTTTGGTCAATTACTACATAAGAATGAAATTCAGACCATTCTCTTCTAATGAATCTCAGCATTTGAAGACAAGGAATGCTATAATCCCTGGAGAGTGTTTCAGAAATGTTCTGGTTTGCAATGAGTACTCATATATAAAGCAGTAACAGATAAGTTACTAGTTCATATAAGCAGTTCACTGCTTTGTATCTAGAGTAGATACAAAACTTTGGCTAAGAAACAGCTAGTAATGATGAAAGCAATTTAATTGTATCAGATCATCACCTCAACAAAACAGAATTGCAGATGCAAGCAAGATTTGGAGGGCTGTCCAGCTTAATATTTACTACTTCAGCCTCAGGAGAAAACCCAAGCATAGCAAATGTTATGCAAATATTGTATTATCAGCCCTTGCAAATCATGAATTCTTTGCAGTTAAGATGCAACTCACAGCTTTTACTATATTTTCTGAGATTACTGAAAACATGGAGTTGTAGGTGCAAACCAAGATTCCACTTGTTTCATGTTTCATGTTTTACAATGAATTTCCTCTCCCTCACTTTTAATTCCACAGTTGTTGCCTAAAGTAGAAAAAGTAAAAATCACGTTTACATTTAATGTATTTTATGACAGAACAAAAGAAGAGTATCTGAAGAGATTTCACACAAGTGAAGACAAGAAGAGGGAAAGCATAATATGACAAATATGTTATATATAACAGAATAGCTTCACTGTTTCCTTTTCATAAAATTGAATATTCCACTTTATTAGAACAATAAATATATTGGTTAAATAACCGAGGGGAGGGGCAGGAGCTGTGTTTCCAACATTCAGAAGCTGGTACATGAGAAATCCCAAAGCTGCAGTGTCAAACCTTCTCTCTGAAGAACATACAGTGCCACTTAGCTATAGCAGGAATTCAATAAGGGGAAAAAATTTTCTTCCACAGTCTCTAGTGAGTATGCAGTCCTACTCATATCTTTTGTTATATGAAAGTTCTAAAGTTCTAAAGTAGATAGCCAGGGTCTCTCATTTTTTTAAACTGGAAAAGAACTTCCCCTTTCCATGTATAGTAAGTTTAAAAATACTTTTACTGGTACAATATTGAGCATTAAAATAAACTAACAGGGCTAGAACTGTGTGGTGCTGCCATGCCAGTTTTAAAATCTAAGTGAGGAAAGAGATATAAATCCAAAAAATTTACAAGGCTAGTGGTGAAAGGGGAATTCTCCTCACATCTATCCTGAAGTTTCAGAGCACGTGTCTAAAACATATTTTTCCTGTTATATTATTAAAGACATGAAAGAAATCCAAGCAGCCAAATTCTCATCTTCCATACTGCAAATGATTTGGAACAGGCACTCCTAAAGGAAGCCACGTTTATATTGCGTATCACATGCTAACCAGTACACCCTATTTTGTAAAAACTCTGTCAGTAATGGATTTCAAATAGATCTAGCAGCATTGTTTCAAATGCATACCATGCACAAGAGGCACACAGCCTCACTGGCTTCCCAGAACTGCAGGACGTGGGCAGCAAGCACCACAGCTACCCCTGTAAATCACCCAGTACCAGTCTGAATGGTCAACTTCCCACCTGAGGGGAGGCGACAACTTGTGGATTCTCACAATTTCTTCCACATGTCAGGATTGTCCAGACAACAAAAAGGCTTCTTAGCAGTCTGAATGATTCCACAAGACAATCCAGGAAGGCTCAGGAATACCAAAGGCCTACCCAGAGCTTGTTAGGCTTATATGCCTGAAGAGCATGGAACAAAGGAGGCACCTTGACCTCTGCAATAGCTACAGCTTTAATCTTTCTTTACCGTAGCCTCAAGTACAACATTTTTTCTTATAGTTTAGTATGACTGTGGTCATTTCTCTGAATGAAAATTCTCAAAAAGCAGAGTACTGTCTCTGTACACGTGTACTTTTATCATTCACAAATCTATCAATGATTTATCAGAAGTCAGTGAATTACCAATTTAAGTTAAATCAATATACTTGTCTACATACATGTGTGTGTCTATATACTTTTAAATCAATAACTTAGTTTGAATTAGGGTTACTGAGTAACACAGAAGTATCTAAGTCTTCAGTTGCAAAATGCTAACTTCCATAAAGTGGCCATCTTCTAATTTTCCAGCTTTCCAGCTACTCCAGTTCAAGTCTGGAATACAAAACCAGTTTTATTATTTCTGCATAAGAAGCCTTCCATACAATGAAGCATTAATGGCAGCTACTCCTTTGGAAACTATCAAGTCAATACACTTCTGCAGAGGAAATACTCCCATTACTATTATTATTATTATTATTATTACGTTGTTGTTGTTGTTGTTGTTGCTGTTGTTGTTACTGTTGTTATTGTTACACTATGTGTGAGTAGATATACATACATATATGACAAGAAGTGTGTGATGATGTGCTCATTTCATACTTAATACATTTACATTTAAAATCCAGATGAAATTCAAGCTCATCGGAAGAACAATAACATTAACCAATTTTAAAATTCTCTGATATCCAGTTCAGTAAGCTGTACAACAGCTCAACTCAAAAGACCTAAATAGATCCCTAAAAACTGCCTTTGCCTCAAAGTCAATTTCATACCTTTGACAGGATCAAAAATAAAATACGAAGTAAAGATTTTGAGGAGAAAGATGTCCTGCATTACAGGCTTCACTATTCAATGATAATAAAAAGATTAAATTCAGGCATGTGCATACAACTTTGCTGCCTACGGCCACAGTTATGAGTATAACTGTATGACAAAGCCCAGCCTAGGCTACTTGAGAAGAGTCATCACTTCTATGACCTTGACACTGGTTGGTCCCACAACTTCTATACAATTTAGTGATGTGCGAGAACAGATGATGGTGCAATACATAGAAATGGCAGCATTTAAAATTCATAGTAGTGTAAGGCCATTACTTTTCCCACTGGGCCACTTGAACTTTAATAATGTCTGACCTAGTTGGCCAATAAGTTCTAGCAGCAGACAGAGGAAAATTGTCAGTATTAGATACTGTTTGATTTTTCATTTAGGAAGACTTAGAAGTTTCTTTAAGAACAGAGCACCAATTCTTCCTGTAGACAACTAATTTTTTGGTGTCTATTGTAACAACCAATATATTTTAAAACAACTGCAGACTATGAACAATCTGTATCAGATGTGAAAAAAATAAATTGCAGAGGTAAGTACAAATAATCAATGCATACAAATAACCAATACAAGAACAAGTACGGCAATGATCCCAAAATAATGCTAGCTCTTTGCAGAGATAAATTACATCTTCTTCCACCCACATCTAAAAATCTGATTTCCAATAGCAAAAATGTAAGCGTAACTAAAAATACTCCATATTCAAATTATTGCAAAGTATTATGATCAATCTCCCAACCTGAAAAGAGACGAACAAAAATGCTGGTTTTCCATTCACATATATATGTTTGAGAAAAACAGCATTATGCTTTAACAGTAGATAAATAAATAACATGCTAAAAAACCCAGCAATCACAGCAATGGAAGAGTAGCAGGTCCATACAAAAAGAAACTACTTTTTCAGCTTTATAATCTTAGTAAGCAAGTAGTGAAAATGGACAGTAATTTGCCTAAGATACTGTTCTGATATAATTTCTTTCCGGAATGAAACAATGTTTGTTGCGTGAATGTTTGGAACCTATTCCAATGCCAAACCCACAGAGAGACCTCTATAAATAAATATTATTTCACTAATGTCTCTTCCATTAAAATATAAAACTATTTTGTAAGGTCACATTTTCAAACTGAAAAATACTTTCAGATGTAATACAGAACAATACATATCCACAGTAGGGCTTAAGAAAAACATTGTCAGTGCTAAAATGTGAAATTAAAACTCCCAAATATTTTGACATCAGGCTTCATTGACTGTTGAAAGTCCTCACCTTACAGACAGCAGAACCCATCTTTAAGCATCTAATCAGGGAATCCACTGACATAAGCAACTGATAGGAGTCAAACAAGGTTTGTCTCCACATACACCTTGATAATCTCAGAACGTGTCCACCACATCTCCGTTTCCTGGTATTGTCAATAATTCTGCTTTTAATTCTACCATTAAATTTTTTGCGAATATTAAAAAAAAAGTTCTCCAATGCTTGAGACTCGCAAAAGTAGATGATTTGCTATGTTGTTCATTTCAACTACTTAGTTAAAGCTTAGCAAGTTACTTAGCAAGAAGAAAAGTTTCTGCATCTCCAGGAAAGAAAGCAGAGGCATACAGCAGCATACCAGAGACTGAGGAAAAAGGAAAAACATCTGTGAACATTTGCACTCAAGTGTACATCATCCACACTTTACTCCAATTTACTTCAGTTAAGACCGTACCAGAAACATGTTTGCAAGTCTGCCATCTTTATCTTAGTAGCACAATCTAAATATTGAACCATTAGATAAAAATACACTAAAGTAGTTCCTTATCTGATGTTGGTCATGCAAAGAAGGATGTTCCTAGGGTGCAAGAGCAAAGGACCCCAACAAGCAGTTAAGGTGAAGAAGATACAGTTTAAACCAGGGGATTATCCTTCTCCTTTCTTATCTGCCCTACTGATAGAGCCAAGGTCCACACATTGAAAATATACTCAGTAAACTATTACCGGAAAGTAATTTTAAAAATATTTATTTCATGTTCATTCCTTCATTTTGTTTGGATTAGCCTATTGAGCTACTTCCTCTTATGCCCAGGAAAAGAAATAGATCAGTTAAGATAAGTTTTTCAGACTTCAATCCCATATTTATTTACTGTGGACAAAGGGGAAAATAATTCTACTTTATAGCCTTTTTTTTTCAGCAAAACTATATTGTCCTGTATAAGTTAGGTGTTTAAGTTTAGAAAACTATTTTTATGAATGAATGGTAATTCTGAGCTAATTAGCTTGTTCATTTTGTATTAAAACATTAGCCTGCATGTAAAAAGCATAGTTCAGCACTAAATAAATCCCTAAATACCCGTAAACAATTTGCTCCTAAAAATATATAATCAGATTTAGAAAACTATAAACTACATTTAAAATTTACTATTTAGAAGCAATTAATTACAAAGACAGCCAGGTGGCTTTCATTACATAAATTACTGTTAATGACACTTGCCTCATGCTGCTACTGTATTTAGCATTTGCATGCATCACATGTCAAGCACACACACTGTTGCACAGGTTTCTCCAGGGTAAAAAGTGAACATCTTAAGTCAAAAAAGCTTCCAGTTATCCAATCAAAACTGTTAATTCCTTAAACAAGTTAGGATCTTATTGATGCTTCCCATTCAGGATATAATCTAAAATATATTCAGGATAAAATTTCAAGAAGCAAACACAGATGATATAGAAGTGAGAGTTTTTAGTAAATTCCCATTTTGGTTATGATGCAGACTCAAGGCAAGAGATTAATCCATTTATAGCTAGTTTCCTTGAGATTTTAGAGCCCTAGACAGTGTTTATAATTAAAAAAAAATTACAACTTTTAAGTTATTTGTAATTATTGAGCAAAAATAAAAAGAAAAACAAAGATAATAATTCTTGTCTTTCCCTGAACCAGTTGGGGGAGGGGCCACTTGAATCTGCTTACTAAAGAGTCCTCTTTGAAAGTTTCCTCCCAAATTTGCCCTAAACCAGAACATCTACCTACCCAACAGTGCAGTATTTTGTCTTGTATATCTAAGTTGTTGTATCATGCATGCTGATATTTACAAAGGCTACTTTCAGCCCCAGAGATATAGCATATTATGCCATAGAGGGAATAACGTCATTTAATGCCACTAATTACTTCCCCTTGGAAAGACTGCAGAAATGCTCAAGAAGGAAATCCAGCTATCTCTTTCTACTAATGTTCTTCCAGCATTCTCTTTTTAAAAAAGCTGTCTACCTAAAACTGGAAGGCAATACGAAGGGAACATCACAAGAGCTGATCACAACATTACATTAGTGCATCCTAAAACTTCTCTACTCTTTCCACTCCTATCAACAGGCTCTTCCTTTTCCTTTCCCTTCCTCCCCTCTCTAGAGGAGTTTTCTGGTGTTCCTTATATTGCCCTGAAAATATATACAATGACTATAAGCTTTGTTTCTCACAGTGCCAATGCTGGCTTTCCAGAACTCTTACTCCACGGAACAGAATTTAATGGAACACTAATGGAACAGTCATATGTGATAACAACAGTCAATAAGATTGACCACACAGAACCACCTTCACTAAGCACCAAAATTTCACTGGCTTTGGTAGAATAAGCTTAGCAGCTTTGATAAATAAATGTGGAAGCCAAGGAAGAACAAACATTAGCTCTCTGTTAAAATAAGCTGAAGATTACCTCAGCATGCATTAAGTAATATGGCATGACTCACTGACACTTCTTATATTTTTGTGACTTATCAAAAACATAATAAAAATATACATTACTTTCTTTATATTAAGTCCATAAGTACCACAGATAAAAAAAAAGTCAATGAGAAGAGTGTTAAACCTCACTGGAATTCATAGAAATTTGACCGATAATATCATTCAGACAGCTTTCAAAAATGCCTCCCACAAAACATCCAACTCTATCCTCTCATATTTTGAAGTTTTAATATTTTACAGTAAAGAAGTAAAGGCCACAGAGCCTTCTTCTCTTTCAGATAAATCTTAATCTTGTTCTTCACATTTAAATATCACGTCTTCATATGTTACCTAATTTCAAAGAGTGGCAACCTAACAGAATTAGGACTTCAGAAAATAGTGAAAACTGAGAAAGAGAACAAAATATTCGCAACTGGAACGTTTACAGGTCTGCACGTTAGTGAGTAACTAACAACTTACATATATACATTATGCATGATATATTTTATAAGAAGGCTCATATTCTTATAAAAGAGACCTCCACTTTTAACTAAAGGGTATCAGTAAGAGGATGTTGAGATCAACTTTCTAGTTTTCAGAAACCAAAATATTTAGAGTGAAGAAGGGAGCTAAGCCATAAATCAGTACTTTGTTTTCAAACTTATCTTTCTAAGAACAAGTAAAAGATCCCTCTATCAACTTTTATTTAGAAGCAATTTCTCATTCATCATGACAGTAATATTTTAAAGCCAAAAGCAGAAAAAATGGCACAAATGTAATTTTTTATCACAGCATATATGAAAATATTTTAGTCTCTCTGTACCCCCTAAGTATTTTGTTAATGCAACTCTTTCCACTAAACCAACTGCAAAGAAACATTTAACCTAAAGTTATGGCTGTTCATATGTAATCTGTTACCTGGATTAACCAAAAAAAAAAAAAAGGCAGAAGGCCTCTCTATCCACCTAATCACCATATCAATGACACATGCCACAACAGAGAAGCACTAGTTTATTTGATTGATCATGGTAGATAAACTCCAAATAACAGCGAAATTAACAAATGCTTGACATTTGCTCAACATCCATTATTCTGACACTGCTTTCAGGATTTCAAAGCCTGGGAGTATGCTTAATCAACATTCATATTCCCTAGTGAGCTACAGGCACCATATTGCGCCCCGCCTTAGTACTGATGAAAACTGCATATTGGCCATTTCCAAAATGTTCTGGGACTCCACGCAGGGCCCCTTCTCTCCCTTGTTCCTGTTCTGCAGTTTTCTTTTAAACACTTCCAAGACAAAAGCATCTGCCAGTTTTTCTCTCTAGGGATGTATGCAAAATGAACTTAACAGTTTTAAGGCAAGAGAAACCCTCACATCTAAATTCATTCATAGGACAGAAAAGGGTCTAAGAGGCCTCTCTAGGGACAAAACCCTGCTGAAATTTTCCCCGACAACACTGGGAGCTTTATAAAATCTAAGTCCAGACAATTTCCAATTCAAATGCCCAGCATAGCATGACCTTTGTCAGATCTATGAGCCCTAGATGCACCCACTATTTTTTTATTCTAACCAGCACAGACATTAGACAGGGCATTACTGCTAAGCAGGAGGTTGACTATTTGCATGCTCTTCTATTGTGAAAATGTAACAGTGACAGCACTGTGTCGAATTCTTTTCCCCCTAGAACTTTAGCTCCATAGGAGAGGCATAGCTGACAGATGACTCTCCCAACATCTGTGTTATGTACACTGCACAGCTGAGGAACCTTGGATCACTGTCACGGCTTCTCAGAGATGACCTACACCTTTCTTATATCTACACATGATAAAAAAAGTAAAATAAAAATTTAAAAATGCCTTTTCTTAAATGAAAAGTAAATATGGCAAGGAAGATTAACATAATTTAGTCATTAAGCTGTTCACATAGCAGCTCACCATATGTTGTATAAATGTCCTATACAAAATAATTTATCAGCCTTGACACGTCGCACATCATATTGTATTATTTAATATGCTTACTAAAATTTCATGGATCAAGCGCCACTTCTGAACGCATACAGAAAGCCCTAGAAAATATTTCTTCATCTTCCGTGATTTATTTTGATTGCCTTTTACAGCTACATGATAAAGTAGAACTTGCAAAATTATGAGGTTAGGGTTTACACAGCTATTGCTTCGTATACTATAACAATTGGCTTCATGTCTATATAACATTTTACTTGCATTTAATATTCAGAGGCCCATTAAATTAAGCACACTGCTTTCCACTGCATATTTTAATAATTTCAACCAGTTATTTCAGTAAACATCCTGATCCACTAATGCAAAGTTCCACTGAGAGATATCCTTGAAAAAGAAACTAAAGAGCTTAAAATTACAAAACAAACTAACACAAACAAGTAATATGTGATACATGCTGACCTCCCTAAATCTGTCTACAGAAAAATATATTCATTTCTGCACAGTAGCTGAAACATTTGAATATTATCTTTAACTTACTGATTTAAAATATTAGAATGACAGGCATCTAGTGCAGATAAATGGACAAAATTCTCTACCCAGAAACCTTGAAACCATGAAAAATAACAATGTGTAAGAACGATCGTCGGTCACTGTCGAGGTCTGTGTCTAAATAGCAAATTAAAACTAAAAGTGTAAGCAGGAAGCTTGTGAATCATAGTTGTTGGGCAACCAATGGAATTTGTTTGGAAAAAAATGCTCAGCACTTAGATGACATATCAAGCAGACAGATATGGCTAGGAAAATATTTAGACTGAAACTATACATTTATTCCATAAAGGACCATTTTCCTTTCTTTCTCAGACCACTGATGTCAAAGGAACACAATATAAATGAGATAAAAAATGTAGCCCAACTGACTCTTTTTGGTCAACAATTATATTCTTCCGTTCCTAATAAAAGGATAACATATTTCCTAATAAAGGAAAACATATTCCTCTGTTAGATCACTCATTGCAATAAGCTCATTGAACTCCATTTGGATTGGAACTTGCTTGGCTTACTGGAGTACCTGCCAACTGGTCAAAGCAGATCTTCATTTTTAAGCTCTGTAAGAACCAGAGATCTAGCTTTCAAGTTTTTTTTCTCTTTTTGTATTTTGTGTACCCTAAGAAAATACACTTGTCTAGGAGGACATATTGCTCAGCTGTATTGAAAACTGAAGGAGAGCTGCATTTACAACATTGCATTTTATATTAATGCTGTAAATGGCTAATGTTCAACAGCCATTTCATATATAGAAACATACACTCACTCTCTGCCTACTGTACTCTCCACAAGTTGTAGTCTCCAAATGAGCATCTGTATTCCACAGAAGAGATGCAATAAAGGACTGGATGGTACAACAGAAGACTGATAAGAAGTTCTGTTATCTCCCAGCCAACCACAAATTGAAACAGAGAAATGTGACGTCTTTATTGCTGTTGGTGTCCTCAATTAACAACAGGGAACTCCAAAAGACCCTTTATAGTAATTCAGTCACAGGAGTATTACCTCCATCCTGGTCACAGCTTCTATGTTGCCTTTGAAACTGTTTCAGACAGGCTACATTGCATAAAAGAATACTTTTGCTATCACACGTGTCTTGTTCAAAGGAATATTTGACAACATTTTGCTTTCTGTGAAAGAAGAACGTGTGCTATCTTAGAACATTTTTATTTTGTGTTGAAGTTTGTGGAAGTATATGGGAAACTAGACCATCAACTGCTTCCAAGACTTTGAAGGCATAAATACAGACATGCAAATAGAGAACAATCACCCAAACAATCAAGTCCTCTTCAGCACTACATCCTGATCTGAAGGTTTTTTCTACATTTGGATAGACAGCAACACTTAGCATTCTATTCAGATGAAAAGAATAAAGCAAGTTCAACAATTCTCTAATACAAAGCAATGAGACTGCCACTTTCAATCAGGCTACTGGATGTCCTGGTGTGTGCAATGGAAGAGATAGTATCTTCTACTCAAATCACTATCATTACTCAAAATATTATGGACACAAGAATTTTAAAAAAAGATTGTACTCAAATAAAACATAAGACATGTAAAAAATTGCTTTAGTTGCTTACAAACAAAAGTTTTCATCCTAAGTTGTTCACAAATCATAATGTTTTTCCCATGACAGGCACAGGTTCCTGTTTGGCAAATTTAAGTCTTTTGACAAGAAATTAATTTATTTTGAATTCTTCATTTGAAGTCCATGGACAACAAGCTGAAAACTAGTAACAAAGCATGCCTATGGGTGTTTGACATCTACTTGTATGGTACCAACTAGCCAAACAAAAACATGAACAAGGCTTTCAACCATCACCTGATCAGAGGAACGCAGGGTATTATCTTTCCATTCCTCTATCAATGCTGTTGGTTTTTCTTGGTAACAATACTGTATCAGGCTTGGCTTAGAAGACAATTTTATTAGGATCAGTTTCTGTATTGCATTTTCTTACAGAAATTAATCCTCAGCAATATCTCACTCAGTTGAGAGTATAATTCAAGCTTCTGATACTTTCACACTGAAAATAGAGGTGTTACTTTCACCAGGAACTTAAAAGAATGAACAATTAAAAAATTACTCTCGTAGAAGCATATATGCTGCTTTTAAAGTGATGTGATAAGCCATAAGGGGCATTTGTCAGCACCAAAATGGTTGTAGTCATTAATTTAAGGAATAAATCATAGGTCCTGCTAACAATGACAGCAAACAGACGCTAACAAGAAAATGTATTATTTAATATGTTGTGTGTTATAAAAATGTAAGCATTTAGGACACTTCTTAAATTTTTATAATAATATGCATTTAATACATTACTGTTTTGACACATACAAGAATCAAATTTATAGGTCTCACTCAGGACTTGTTTTCTCTTCTGTGAACACAGAATGGATTCCTGAGAGAGAAAAAGCTCAAGAAGTCAATGTTTCAAATAGATGTTTGCAACAAAATCAAGTTGTCTTGCTGTCTTGAAGTAACTACCATAAGCATTGAATCTCATCACAAAATGAGAATCAACTTATTTGCTTTTATGTAAACAGAAGTTTTCCCTGCAAGTTGGAAGGAAAATGAAATAACTATGAAGTTTTTCTACATGTATGGACAGCAAAAGATCTTATAATTTGCCATGAAGTTAAAATATAATTCCGTACAATCCTTACACACAGAATGTCAATATTGAATAACTCTCAGTGAGTCTGCCAAGTTATAAAAACAGCAGTTTTATTTCCCATTGTATCTTATTGTTTGTTTCTTATATCAGTTTATATAATACCATGTAATGCTACAATTATTTTCACCAAAAGCATTGCTTGCAAAAATGCCAAAACCAAAACAAAATCTATGCTAGCAATCAAAAACTTTATCTATTCCATTTCCTCCATTCACAGCCACCCTTCTCTCTGGACCCTGAAAGCCAGACAGAATGATGATTCTGTCTGGTTCTGGTACTGACACACGAGAGCCTAAGAAATGCAATTTTGCCTTTTGGCAAGCTCTGCCACACTAAATAGAACCACTGTGCAAACACCTTTTCCCAGCCCTGTATCTCTGCTGCTGCACAGCCTGCTGCATAAGGTCCCTCTGCGGGAGGGTCAATTGTTTCTAAGATCATCACTGCTTTTTCCAAACATTTTTGTTTTGATTTAAGGAAACTATTTGGATAATAACACCCCTGTTTCATTCCGATTTTCAATGAACTCCTCTTGTTATCAGCACAGTTCCTTTCTTGGAAGTGCTTTGCTCAATGCTTTAAAACACTTGAGAAAGCAGTGATCAGAGTATGGAAACTAAATTTTCTTCATTAAATCTACTGAAGCAGATATTAAAAATGCATTTAATATACCAGGGATGGCTGGTGGGCATCACTGACTGTGACAGGCCAGTTACTGATGAGCTGCTGTCAGACGGCCTTCTCAGCAGGGATCTGTGTCTAAGGCTGCTGAAGGACAGCAATATCTTCCCTTGTGTGTAAGCTCTATTCATCTCTCAAGTATTTACTAAATCACAGACCTCTGCACACAAACCCAGTGTTTCAGCGCATGCTAACAAATGATGGATGGCCTAGTCAATTCGTTATGTCCTGAAAGCGTGATTTCCTGCCATTCCAATCATCAAACCTCTAGAGCCTTCAGAGCTGATCAGTCCTGGAGAATATATTTTGCAGGCTCTATTAAAGGAGTAGAGGTTCTTTCCATTAGTCTCAAACTTTTTTTTCCCTGGCTGATTTAAAGAGAACTCTCTCCTTCCAACAGCACCACTGCTACCACTCTTCAACGTGTTAAGTATTCAGCATATGTACCTGTGGTACATCAGTGAAATAGCACTCCTAGAACATGAGCCAGTTAAAAAGATGAATTTTGTTTGTGACTGCTATAAATGCGACAATATTTTATTTAAATTCATCTATATGTCTTTATTATGTAACCTAGACAATCCCCAAACCATTTTGTAACTTAGCTTTTCTGATCAAATACCTTTTACAGCAAAGGAGTGCTCAAAAGGACCTGTTTTCTTTGTATTTGCCTAGTGAAACATACCAGAACTCTCTTAATTACATTCCTCTTAAAAGCATAAGACTTAGGAATAAACTTACGATGTTTAAAAGACAGGTGAGCTGTCAAAGAAACAGACCTTCTACATTTCACCCTTTTCATAGCAAGGCGGTACTGTGAACAGTCCTTCTTTTACGCACTACAGGGGAAATATTATTTACCTATTCAGTGATCTATAGCAGCAGAATATACATACCTCATGCCTGAAACACTGAGCTTCAAATGAAATAGTCTATGGCTGCTGAGGAGTTAGCTGTCTACAGTACCACAAGTTTTTAAATGTGGTGTAACAGATATGAGTTTAGGTAAACAAGCATTTGGTTACTCTGAAGTGCAAAGACCTTGGATTTCTTTGCTTGCTAGGTGTGATCCAGACACAGCCAGTACAAACCAATCCACATTGCCCTACTGTTCACCTCAACCTTGACCTGGAGATTAAACTCACTTTTATTGCACACAAAGGTCATCTGTGTTAGGTCAAAATTCAAAGTCCCTTGTCAGCTAAGGTTGATATATTCCAACCTTTCCTACTCTAATGCATCAAATTTTTCATGGTGAGGTCATATTCAACAGACAGTGTATTCAGCAATTTATTGTGCCATTGTAATATAGCCCAGAATATGACTGTCCAAAAAACAATGCATGAATAAAATATTTTCCATTCTGATGTAGCAAATCGCCTACGCTCGTAAAACTTGAACCTAGCCTTGTTTTCAGGCTTCAGAAGAATGATACATTATGGAATAGTTTCTAAAATACAATCAAGAATTACCATTTCTATCACAATATTCCTTAAATATAAGCAACATGAATATAATGGTATCCTAAAATCCACAAGTCAATTAAAAAGCACATATGGTCAGTGTTAAAACTTCTTCTTGATCCTCCCTTAACAACCACCATAATCTTGCCCTTAAATCTACAGACATCTGCTGGTCTGTCTGATGACATCAAGCTTACTTTAGAATGAAATACATAGAAAAAGACTGTGTCACAAGACTTATATTCCTATCCTACCAGTGATTATCACATCCATGGAATTTAAGAAGTGTCAGAAAGTACAACCAAATTAAACCTCACAAATCAACACAGTAGTGTACATGTTGACCAAGACAACTCTCCCAGCTTTGACATATGAAAGGATTTTCTTTTTTCTTTTCCTTTCCCTTTTTAAATCTTCTGCTCCTTTTCTGTTTTCTTTTCTCTTTTTTTTTCTCCATTTAATTTCTTTTTCTCTTGCATTTTTTCTCTTCTCCCTCTTGTCTATATTTTTCTATTTTCTTCCTGTTGCTTTCTCCTTTCTCTGCATTTTTTTCTGGTTCTGTTTTTCTCTCTCTTTCTATTTCTTTTCTTCTGAATTAAACAAGAGCACTTAACACACAGCTCCAACAGATTCAGAATGCATTTTCAAATTATAGGGAACTAATTTCCACATCTGCTTTAAAAGACCCCCTCCAATCATTGTATTTCACCATCAAATCTTCAAAGGATATAGTATTGGCTTCTAAGTGGTTTGTATAAATTCCTCAAGGCCAAAAAAGGTTTCCCTTTACTCCGCCAAAATGAATTTCACAAGTGTAATAAGTCCTGTTCTGTGTAATTTTGTTTTTTTTTTTTTTTTAAAGAACTGTACTCCCATATGGTAACACTTCACAAACTGGAAGGGGAAAACATTAAAAGAGAAGAGAAGGAAGAGATTTATCAGTACTCAAGAATTCAGAAAATAAAAAATTAATTTTCCTTGTATATTTCAAACAAAATTTCAAGACTAACGATTAAAATAGGTTTGTATTTTGCTAGGATGGACAACATATGTGTATAAGGAAGAAGATGGTTACACCAATAAAAAATGTGACAGAAAACTACAATGAACTTCCTTCAAAATTAACTTTCATGCTGACACATACATATATTACGACTACTTTTCTATTAATAGGTAACATGCAAACAACTACAAAAAACTTCTTCTATCTCTCCAAACAAAAGAAAGCACTCATGTCCTGAAAATCTAGTATTCACCTGGGCCAGTGGAAGTTTTCTGCCTAAATCCTGTCTGTTGGTGTTGGGAAAGCCACAAATGTGAGCAAAACTCTATTTTCCATTCTACTCTGAACCCACTCACTGCTATCAATATCTAACTTTTAAGTCAGCATCTTCTGTTTAATTTAATGAATAATAAAGGAGACAAAGTTTTTCTGAGTTTTATACTGATACTGTTGATTTCTTTCACACAATATTTCCTATTACAGGAGAGGACTGGTATCCTTCCTATTTTGGTCACAACACTAGCAAACAGTTTGTTAGCAAGTCATATCAAAACCAACAAATTACAACTTCTTTGATATTGATTGTTCACTGATATTTAAGCAAAAAGAGTAACTGCCCACAGGTTCAGCCTATTAAAGCTGTGATATAGTAGATTTTCTACCAAGGTTTCAAATAACAAGAACATCTTTCCAAAGGGAGTATTATCAATTGTTCACATAATTACTTTGCACAGTTAATTTTTATTTCATTTTAGGATTATTGAAAATATGCTACATTTTATTGTGGGTCACTTCTTGAAACTTGAACATTGCTAATTCTCTTTTCAATTAATGACCCAAGACCTCCTTCTCATCTCTTATTATCTATCTGTTTACCTGTGAGGTTTACTGCAGCTTCAAGTACATAACAAATTTTAAATTACAGTAGGTTTATTCTACATAGATTAGACAAAAACAAACTCCGTCTCAAACATTGTTTATTCTGAAGTCTAATGTAAAAGAAGAAAGTATAAAACTTTGAAAATTCTACTATTTCATTGATACTCTCATTAAATCCTCCAGAATATTTAAATACATTACAGTGGTACAAAGCATTTGCTACTTGATGGGATCGTTTATATAGGCAGAGCATGAATTTATGCAATTGTTAAATATTGAGAATATAGCGAAAGGCATTTAAATTGTGCCTTTAAACGCTTTTTTTTCAGAATAAATTTCTATCACTCGCAAGCACAAAGGTAACTTTCTAAATGAGATTTGCTACACCAGTGTTTGCAGAGTAATGAAAAATAGCCTAGTTCTTCTGCTTTTCAAAATAATTAATCAACTATTCAGAAGAGCAGAGAGAGCAGAAGTTACAAGAACAATGTTGGGTTTGCTATGACAAGAACCTTTCTAGGAAGAAGAGAGTGCAAGTGAAGTGTCACACAGCAGTAGGATGCCTGCTCATAAATACAACCTGTCTAATAATCCTGTGCCCGAGTTCGGAGCCTCGAACTCTGCAGCTCTCTGCCCTTTGCCCATGAGCCTCACTGCCAGTCTGCCTTCCAGGTAACAGCAGCTCCAAAGAGCACTAGAGCAAGGCATGAAGAATTTTCCCTCCACTTTGACTCAATCTGCAGGCTCCAGACACCAGAATACAGAACTGGAAAGAAAAAAGAAAAAGAAAAAAAATCCTCCTTTTTCTCACCACAGTCATCATGGGCTCATCAGTACTGCTTGACAATCTAAGCAACTGCATGAAAGCAGAATAAAATTATTCACAAACAAGCAATATATTGCTCTGTAAACAAAATTGTCTTCAAGGGGAAAATGAAAGACTTATCCCCCCCTAACCCTAAAAAACAAAATCAGAGGCAACAATGACACTGGAAAAGAGGGGAAAAAATGATTCCTCAGCCTTAAGCTGCTGGTAAAAGAAATAACATTCAAATCATACATTTAAGCTTCTTTAGGGCCTTTGTTTCAATATGAATCACCACAGAGAAAGTGATAAAATTGAGCAAATAATAAACAGATTATTTTTTCCAATTTACACTGTAACACATTACTGTGCAGATACTTTTTTTAAAAAATTAAAATCTTGCTGAGATGGTTTCCAGGCCGGGTGTCATTTAATAAAGCTATCCATCAATAATTTGGAGAAAGAGCAACACAATTACTGAAAATGTGTGGAAAACTGAGGGGATGCTAAGTAATGAAAAGTAGAGGTCATCAATGTAGAGGAATGCTCACCCCTTGATATGCTGTGGGAACCAAGTGTGTATATTCCAATAATCAAATATGAACTTACATGCATTAAAACCAAATAGACATACTCAAGCATATCAATATGAAGCTGTGCATCACATTTTCCTCTTGCTTACTGGGGGGAAAAAAAAAGGAAGAAAAAATTTTAAAAGCACTTCTCTTATATTTATGCCAGGTTCCCTTACCTTTCTGCTGTGAAAAAAGATCCTCTTGATCGCGTGGAATAGGTTTTCACACAAGGGACACAATGAGAACAGTACTTTTTTGAATAGATGCACAAAAGTGATGAACTGCACATAGCTGCTGATAAAAGTCAGCTCATACTTCAAAACACTAGTACTGTGAAAATCTCTGTAACACAGTTTGCACTTAAATAGTCTCAGAAACTAATGCTTCTTTTAAAGAAATGCAAGTGAAGGTACCTAAAGGAAAGTCAGGCTAGAGGCACCAAGTTTGTTTAACAACTTGAAAAAAGGAAGAGATACAATATAGACTACACAAATTGTGCTGTGGGAAAATATAGCAATCCTCAAATGGACTGAAACATGTTTCACAACAGATCAGTGCAAGAACTTGAAAAGCATGAGTTTGGAATTACTAAAAGATGCTCAAGGCTAGAAAGTTTCTGGAACCACCAATTTGAGCACAACCTGGTGTAAGAAACTCAAACACAGGACAGAACCAAGCCAGAAAAAAATCTCACATTAAAAAAAACCCAAGACAGTATCGTAATGAATTGGGTCACCAAAGCTTACATCCTTAGAAAGTTTGGTAGAGACCAGAGAAAGACTGTCATGGGTTAACCCAAAATGTTACTATATTCCATGTCCATCCACACCCAAAAATTGTTATGGCCTCTTTTAAGATCCAGCGCATCCCGAACTGGAACCACAGGGCAGAGGGGACATTGCTGCAGTCCCTTTTTAAATTGGAGTTGGGAAGTGGGGAACAAACTCACTGCTGGCAGTACGTGCTGAAAGTGGACGATCTGCTTTGGAGGGCTTACTTTGGGAAGCTGTTTGCGGTTTTTTCTTGGGCTTGCAATAGTAGCCATTCGGAAAAACTGCATTTTATAATTAAAAACTGTTTTGGGGTGAACTTTGCAAAGCCAGCCGGTTGCTGGGGCCCGGTCACCTCATACCAGGGCTGACAGACCGGTTTCTTCTCCACAACACACCCACAGTTCAGAGACATCAGCACCAGCACCATCAGAGTCTGGTGGGCAGTGGCACTGACCCCACAGGTGCTAGTACTTCTCATGTGTCACTGGAAACGTCTGTAAGCTCCTGCCTTCCCAGGGTTTGCTGCCATCCCTCCCCTTCGTCTCCCAGGCCATGCGATCACCTGCAAAGCGCCATCTCGGGGGCAGTGTCTGGCACCATTTTCCTTTCCCCTCCCTACAGTCGTCACCCATGGCAGGCACCATCTTGGAAAGAGTATTTTTGCCATTTTGGGTCTCTCTTTGTTCTGGGGGAGTTTGTGAGATGTAGCAATTTTCTATCTAGTGGTTATTTATTCTTATTTTTGCCTTTTGCAGCCTCACTTGTTAGTAAACTGTTAATTTTTTCACTTACATCTACTTGTATTTTGTTTCTCCTTATTGATGGAAAGGGATTGGTGAAAACAAAGGAGAACTCATTTAAGAGTGTTCCACTTTTAATTCTCTTAAACCAAGACAAAGATTTGGTCAAGAAGACTATAATAATCAATCAGACTTGGATACAAAGAAGAAGGGGAAAACATGTACAAGGTATATATTTGAGAAGGGTATACTCATAAGTCAATTGTGTTCTACCTACAAGAAGCTTTAGAAAAGGTTTCTGATAGAAACATTGCTTTCTGCCATATACAGAAGAACTGAAACAATTAAAACAGTAGACTGAAGTACTAGAATTATCAGTTTGGGTATGAATTTAACTCTCAGAAGTTGGACTTTTTAGAACAAGTTAAAATAGTCTTTGAAAAAAGACAGAATTTTTGAAGGTCTAACATATCATGTCACTATAAATAGGTAGTTCTAAGGTGATTTGTATCTAGAAGATTCTACTTGTGGGCAGTTCTTAACCACCATTTAAGAGAGAGAAAAGGATTTTAACTTTCTCAGAACATTTCCTGCAATGGCCTAAAACCAGTCCTAAAATGGTTCATTCAATTTAGACTTTAGCTGTCATTGAGAAGAATAGTATCTCAGAATAACAGGAGTCCATAGCTGAAGGGAAAGCTGAAGAATATAATACAAAAATAGCAAAGAAAACCACAAATTATTAGCAAATAGAAAAATTCAGGTGAGAAACTAAGCAGAAAATGTGGTATACTTCAACAGAAAAGCACAACACTGAATATACAGATTTATCAGTCCAGTGGCGTATGTGTGAAAAAGATCAAAGGAACTACGGATCAGTGATCCAATACTGGCAGAGATTTATTGTGCTTAGTGCTTAAAATCACATTTTGATAATCCTTAGGTCATCCAAATACCCTGCTGTTAAATGGGAACATGTTAGGAGACAACTGCTAAGGATGTAACAAATACCTTAAGAATAAAGAAATGAATAATACATTGGTAATTGCCAGGCATGAAATACAAAGCACAGCATTAACAGAAAAAGAACAGCAATTCAATATCCAAGTTTTTGCAAAATAACTGGATTTTAAGAAAAGTAGAGTAAATCCATGTTGTATGGAAAGTTACAGGGTTGTAAAATATAAGAATTCCCAATGCTTGCATTAAAATACTTATAAACAGTATGAGAAGCAGTTTAATTTTGACTTTTTGACATTAATAAGTCACATGACAATACTCATTTGAAGTAATAATCTCACCTCCTGAAGTAGTTCAATAATAGTAAAGCACAAACTACCCTGTTAAAATTTTTTTAGATTCACAGGTCAGGGTGGCAGCTACCACCCACCATACCTGTGCACTACATTGTGGCAATTGTTTACAGAAATTACAATTTATTCTTAGGGAGAAACTGCACAACAAGAGTAGGCCCTTTCACATAGCACGAAAGAGATTTTATACAAATTAGGAGCATAAAATGCAAGGCTTCAGGAAATACAACAGCTGAGGGAAGAGCCAAGAGATAAGACAGTATTAGGAAAAAACTGAGCAGATTAATGCAGAAATCCAAAGACCCACAAGATCTATGAGGCAGTAGGAACCAGAAATATGTGAAAACTGTCAATTTATGTATTACATTACCAGTGGAATTCCAATCCTTCCCAGGGAAAGATTGAAAGTGCAAGGTGAAAGCAGCTATTATGGATGTTACTACTTTCCAGTTTGAATCAGCAACTGTTACTATATAATAATGAGAAACTGGCTATGGACACCTTCATCACACTGTAGGTACCACGACAGATTCTGGAATATTTTTTTAAAAAGACTGAATGAAAAAGTTGAGGTGGGTGGGGGGCTTTAGTTGATTCTGGCTTTCATAAAGAAAAATAAAAAAATCCAGCCAGAAAGTCCAGTCAGACCCTTCTTGTCCTAGAAGAGAATGACAAAATTTCCAGATTATAAAAAAAACTTACTCCACAGTTATCAAACATATCACTGAAAAAGCCTCCCCCTTAAGATGGTATACAAGTTTACAAATCTCTGCAGCTTGCAGCTGGCCTCTTTTACAACATAAGGGTTATAGAAAATGCCTGTTTTCCACATCCTAACATGTGTCTATTTCAACACACCTTCCTTACTGCTAAGGAAAGCAGTGGCCTTGGAATGTATTGCTTATCTTCTGCATCTGACCTGCTATGAGAAATAAACAAAGAGATAACAAAGAAATATCACACTTACAGAAAGAAGATGTACAGAGCTCCTCAAAATATACTTAAGACAGGCAATTTTTTAAAAGCTATCAATTCATTGCTCATATAGAAGGTTTTAGCCTTCTCCTAGCATGGGCAAACAAAATTCAGCAGAGATCTACAAGCAAAATTCAAAACACGCCATTCTCATGTCATAATGTGAATAACAAGATAAAGGTATAGCCACTTAATTGTGGAAGCAACTACTACAGCTAACCTTTGTTTTTCAGTGTTCACCACACTTGAGCCAGATCCTTTAGAAAAAAAAAACAAACAGAATTCTTTTCCTAAATAACCCTATACTGTTAGTTATACATAGTTGTTCAGGAGTCATCAAGTTCTGAAATAGAGGATTCAATGGATCTTTTGCAGCACCAAGCGAGTGGACTGGGAAGTAAAACACATCAGAAAAGCCCAGTCATTTTTGGGCAAATTTGACTAACAAACACTCATGTGCCTATGGATCTGTCTTGGAAGCAGGTTCCTAAAAATAGTGACTAACCTGAAAAACCAACCCAAATTCTAACCTTCTTTCAAGACAACTTTATAGGAAAGTAGAAAAAGAGAACATGTGCATGTGTATGTATGCATGCATACACAACTACCCACAAACACTCTCTCCTGATTTCATTAGCACTGAAGTGATAAAGCCAAGTCTAAGCTCCCGAGACACACTTTGTTAAGGTAAGTGCTTTTCCAAGTTGCAGAAAAGCACCTTACTGTGCAAGGTGAACCCAAAATGCAACTCAATGCACTCCCTGAACCAACTACAACGCTTTATTATCACTTCTTCTCTGTAACAGGGCAATTCTCTCACACTTTCACTGGACAGTTTAAAAGCCTAAGTTAGTGTTGGCTCTTCACCCACACACTGCAAGTTACACACAGCGTCAGTTTCTTCCAGCGCATTTGTGTTAAAGACAAGCAAGGTTCATTCAGGAAGCATGTGAATGATTTTCTGTTTTGTTAATTTCTTTCTTTCACCAAACTAGATACAGTATCTAACCCCCTACATTTTTCTGTATTATTTCTTGTGATTTTAGAAACAGCACCACTCTTCTCTCCACAGAACATAACTTGCTTTTCTGTCCAATTCAGCAACAGCAAATTCCTTCCCCCAAATGTGAAAGTGAAACCTTGCAACATTCTTTAGAACTCTCTCGTAGTTGGTAGGAAGCAAATTTCAGCAATGAAAATTGGTGCATGGAGCACATCCTGCCATGGATACCTTTCCATTCTAGGCCATGGTCATGTGCAAATGTCTTTGAGAATTCTGAACACAGCTCAGTCAAAGAAACACATGAATGTCCCTAAGTGAAAAGATGAACCCTTTTCCAGTTTCAACTGGAATGCAGCAGCAAGCAGAGAATTATGGATCCATAAAGTCCCTTATCCCTAAGAAACAGGGGCACTGGCATTGCAGGATGTATTTCACACTTGGCTTCAGCCAAGGCTCGTTCTGCACCGCAAGACTTTATTCACATTAGAAGACCTCCTTGGTGTCCAAGAGGCTCATGAAGGGCCCCAAGAGCTTTCACTGGGACGTGCGTCGGGGGAAGTGTTCTTTATTTTGTGCCAACTTCTCAGGTCACAGAGGATGGAGCAGTATCCTGCTCCCAGCGGCAGTCGATGACCGTGTGCGTGTGCAGGTGATTTTGTACCGTGTGGGGCCTGAGCTGGGGCACCGGGCGGAGCTGGCGCGGCGGACCCCGCGACCCCGTGCCCGGCCGCAGCGAGCCCACAGGCCCCGCGCCGGAAGGCGGGATGCACTTACCTAGGAAACTTCTCCTTCAGCTTCCTCAGACTCTGCCGGGTGGGCTGCACGTGCCCCAGGAACTGGGCTATCTCATCGTACTGGGCTTTGCTCAGCTTCATGCCTTGAACCGCCCGGCCTGCGCGGAGGCGGCAGGAGAGGCGCGGGTCACGCCGGGCGGCGAGAGGCAGAAGGCCAGCGATGGCGGGGCGGAGAACCGCGTCAACCCGGGGGCACCCGCGCCACCAGCCCAGCGCCCAGGCAGCCACAAGCCGCCGCGGCCGCCACTTCCCCCGGCTCCGCCCCGCGTCCCGTCCGGGGCGGTGCGGTGCGAGGGGGGCGGTGCGAGCGGCCATGCCGCGCCGCCCGGCTCTGCGCCGGTACGCGGGTTGCGGGTACGCGGGTCCCCGCTGGCCCAGCCGCCGTGAGCGCCCGGCATTTCTGGCGGAGCAGGGCGCCGGCAGCCTCACGCCTGGGGATGTGCCCTGTTCGGTGCCGGCAAGTCGCTTCTGCCAGCCGCCATGGTGCCTGCGAGGGCGGAAGAGCGGCGGGCGGCCCCGCCTCCGGCCCCGGCCGCAGCGGGCAGAGGGGGCCGAAGTGCTGGATCTCGGTCGTGTGCAGGGGCGGCTGCGCTGGGCCGCGGCTGCTGCTGTGTAACGCCTTAAAAGTCATTTTCAAGGCCCTTTTAGCAAGTCACGCTGAAATGACTGTTTCTTGCTGCTCAAAGTCGAAACAAAAACTGTAGTAATAAGGCTGCGGATGTCGACAGGGCATGCAGCAGGGTAATGACTCCTGCTTAATTTTGGGAGGGAACCATCCAAGTTCGTGCTTGGATTTCCTTGAAAGTTTGTTAAGGCTCCAACTTAGGCAAGCAATATTATTAGGTACTATTTACATATCAATAAGTACACTGCAAGTCTTAGTTTCTGTGCTGGGTGTTTTTAGTAACTTTTATAATTTCAAAGATAGATATACTCTCCTAAAAACAACATTGAAAGACTAGCGGTTATGAAGAGAATTGACTGTGCAGGTGACCAAGAAATATAAGTGCCCGCATGGATCTTGATTTAATTGCATTCATGAGCTACCTACAGGTTAGTGGTGTCCTAGCCCTGAGATTTCAAGCACTTAAAAGTATGGGTTAAGAACTGAATTTCTTACAGATTATAGATTCTGTTCTCTTGCTTTCTCTCTTGAAAGCTTTAGGATCACATTTTGAGGGTTTTCCCCCTCTATCTTAGCTAGAAACTTTATAGTTTATTGCAAGAGTACAAAATTTAGAACTTCAATGGTGAGCAAATAGCATGGGTATGTCAGCAGGGTCAGTCATTAAGGTTTCTGATGGAGAATGCTCACAGAATCCTCTGTCTCTTGATCTCCCATGAATTTTGGTGAGTTTTGTTTGGAACCAAAAGCCCTCCTAGGAACAGCTGTTTCTAATGCAATGGCCTAAATATAAGGGTTTGAAACTCATTAATTACTACACAGTGAAAGGAAATGCAGTGAACCTAAGACAAATTACAAATTCTATACCTCATGCTGAGACTGAAAAGTAATAAGTGAAATTGAAAAAAGTGCATTCTTTTAATGAGGAGTATTATTGAATGCAAAGATACTTTACTTTCTTTAGCTCTGTCAAAAGCCATCTATGTTTGGGAGAGAAGATGGGTTCTTTCAATCTGATATCCATTTTAAAGGCCCATAAGGATATAATTTTCTTGAAACATAGAAAAGGTAATTTCCCCCTATCTTTACAAAGATGATAATTATGGCTTTTTCTTTAGAAATACATTTAAAAGAAAATAATAAATAGCCTTTCACTACATTACTACTGCTTCTTTAGAAACAATCAGTAGTGCTTCTTTAAAAAAAAAAACAACAACAAATCAACATTTTCTCTGTCTTTGTTGTGGCATAATTTCCAGTGAAGATGTTTTTAAATATCTTAATGCTGCTATCTAGAACTTCTATCTCTGTTCATATTACTTAGTCACTAGTAAATGGTCTTGATTGTTTTTTTAATAAATCAAATGACACTTCAGTCTGCAATGCATAGAACAATAGTTTGGAACTGCAGTACGAAGTTATCAGTCTATGGACCAAACTACAAACATCTCCTGTACATATTATGTACACTTTGGATATATTGTGTAGTCTCCCCTACTGGATCAAGGTTTTGTAGATTCCAAAATCAATTTTAAAAAAGCAGATTACTTTCTAACATGAGTGTTCACTGAAACCAAGAGGAGCTAATACCATGCTGTCATAGGGAGGTAACAGCCTTCAGATGTGAGCTGCTGCAAGGATGCATTTTGCGTGGTGCAGTGCAAAACACAGATGAGAAGTTCTGTGTGCAAAGTATAATCCACTCTTTGCCTAAATTAGTTAGTACAGAAGTTTTCAAATGAAATATTAAAAAATCCATTGAGAAAAAAAAGAGAGAGATTTCCTAGCAGAAAGTCCATTAAATACTTTTTTCTATCAATCAAACTGCCTTTCCAGTTTTACTACATCAAATAAACATCAGACCATCTGTAATTAAATTGTGGACGTCTATTATTGTGAGATGATGTAGATGGTGGAAGTTTGCATAAAAAAATTAAGCAGCTGGATGAAATATATAAGAAAAATAAAAGGTGGGAAAAACTTAAATTTACATTTGGCTTAAGAAGACCTGCAAATGGTTGGATGCTGGAGGAATGTTCTCTGGAAATAGTTACTGTGTACTTGCTTTGTTCTTAGGTGTTTCCATGGTATCTGCATGAGGCAGCTGCTTCTGATTTTTGCCTTGAAGTTGTTTTCCAGTCTGTCTAAAACAAAGTTTCCTTCCGGGAAGAAAGTAAAGGTGGAAAAAAAAACTATGGGGAAAAACAAACAGCTGGGAATGACAGGTCGGGGGGAAAACGAAGAGGACATGTAACCTATTGGGGGAAAGTAAGGACAGGGAGAGAGAGCAAAACACCTGGCACAGGACTTCCAGTAATGACCATCCTTTCTTGTCTTGGGCACACTTGGTGTGGGACAGTAAGGAATGGACCTTTGTTCCATTGCTTTTTTGCTTTGTTTTACCTGGTAGTGTGTGATGTTAGTATGTGTCTCCTGTTACTTCAAGATGATTGCATCATGTGATTTACAGCTAAGTTCAGAGTTAAAATACCAGTCATTATTCTCCACAGAGCTTAAAATGACTATATTTTAAGAATAGATAATTAGAGTATGATATTAATACGGAATCAATTCATGCACAGAGTGCAAATTTTGATTTGGTTTTTCTGGCCTTATGTGCAGCTGTCATTTTACTTTATCACCCCATTTCTTCATAGACAAAATCTGTGGTCCATGTTGCTTTCTGTAACAAAATTAATGGAAAAGCTGCTAGCACTCATATATATTTTCCAATCTGTTGATTGTAGATGCTAATGTTGGGAGCTATGCTGAAACTAGGGTCTCATTGGCCACAGACTGAGGTGCTAGTTAGAATTGTCTAGAATGTTTTTAGTGCCACTTCATTCAGTTTGGTGGATTTACTTCTAGAAGTGTTTTTCAGTTGTTAAATCTATTTAATGTTTTGTTGTTGTTGTTGTTGTTGTGGAATTCAGCTCTTCTTATTTGACATTTTTTCATTGAAAGAAAAACTTGATAATGCTTCCACTTAACTTGGTCTAATAAACACCTCCACGGGATCCCGTTGTTACCTCATAAAAAAGGAGAACCCTCAATTTATGTTCTAATTTATATCCATGGGTTTTAGTGTACCTTCTGAAAGTGCTTGTATTGTGAAACAAACCATGGTATCTTCACTATGTATTAAACAAACAAAAAAGAAGCAGTTGGTCTGTGCATCACTGTTAAACATTAACTGTTTTGCCATTTCACAAGATGGTAAGTCACCCTAAGTTTTTTTCTCTAAAAGTGTACAAGGGATTGTTTGATACCACAACAAGTGAAGTACATGACATCAATAGAAGCAATAGAATGATTATACATAGCAGAGTACCAATTAAAAAGGGCAGACATTGTTTTCTTTCTGTGTCTACAGATTTGTTCTTCATAATTATAGAAGTCATTGAAGCAAATTAATCTAAATTTTCTGTACTATTATTATGCTAGATATATGTTTCTATAAAATACTTATTTGCCTGTGGAAGTACTTAAAAGGAAAAGTGCACTGCCACATATTGAGGATGTTGCTTTATACTCATGGGGCCTGATCTATGGTCCATAGAAGGTCTATCAATTTTAATGAACTTGGGCCACTTCTATGGTTCTTAGCTGCATGTTTATGTATTTTCTGTAACAAGATGTAAAAGATTGTTGAAAATGATGAGTTATTTAAAAATCAATTTCTGTAGTTGAGATGGCAACATGCCCAAAGTGTTCTTACCCTACCACTTGACATTCCTGTAGTTTCACATGATGAAATTTTGGAGCTTGAATTTGCCCTTTTAAGTTCTCTGTAGTCAGATACAGAAACCTATATGAAAATACCTTTCTGTTTTTGAATGCAATTATTTAAAATTATTTTAAAACTTATAATTATTTAAATTATTTGAAGTAATTTTCCCTCCGTGTCTGTGTTTGTTAAGACACTGCATTAACTACTGTATACTGCTTTTCCCCCAAAGGATTTCAGTTTTATTCACTGTATGGAAAAAACCCCTGTAATCATGTGATGAATTAGATTTTTTTTTCTGAAAAACTGCCTTATTTGTTGCAGAATTTGTATTACATGCCGTTTGAATGAAGCAGGACCTGTAGAAAGAAAATTTAAGTGTAAAGATAATTGGACTGCTACTTAATGAATACAGATTCTGTCCTTGCCTCTATGTACATTTTATGTAAGCTTAGAAGTCATTTGATGGAGTTTTCTTTTCTTTCCATGTGTTTTTTTTTTTAACACAATATGCATGTCATTCTTTGCCAGCCATCTAATTTAATTACACTGGTGCCATAAGCTGTTCTCAGTAGAGGTCCTTCCATTTGGCTCCGGCCAGTTTCAGAGTAATGCCTGTGCCCTTGTCGTACTGCTACTGCCAATTGTGCACGTATATGGTCAGACAGATCAGCTGATCCAGCTGCAAGCTTAACATGCCAAAAAAACACCTGAAACTAGTGTTTTTCATCTAAATCAGCTGTGAATTCAACTCCCTGGCCAGCCTTGAAATTATAAGTGCCAACATGTGGGAGGAAATAAGGATGCAAGGCTACCTCTCTCTGTTGATGGTAGCAGAGCCTTGAGGGATTGACCTCACAATTTAGACCTCTAAATTTAGGTGTCAGTCATTAAGCAATATGATTATCCTGCATATGTTCTGCTAGGAGTTTACATTTGAGAGTGTCGTTGCACTAAATGCTAAGCACTATCAGTGGAGCTGAATTTAATGACAGTCAAACCTTGAACATACTGGGCACAGTACCCTGAAAAATCAGGTCCTGAGTGTACTCTGCTAGAGAGCCCAAATCAGTGAACAGCTTTGGGCTAAATCTTTCAAGTTTGATTCCTCTCATATATATATAGATATGGATTAAAAAATGTATAAGCACGTGCAGAAGTATAAAAAAATATACATAACCGAGGAGAATGTGTTTTGAAAATACATATACTAGTATATATTTTTTTGCTTGTGCTTATTCAATAAGATACTGTTGTAATGCTTAATATGTCTGACATAGACAGTTGGCAGTATAGAATAAGCATGGCCAAATTTTGAATTTAAGAGTTAAAATAAGTACAGAAGAGGTGCACTATTTCCTATGTAAGTAAAACAAAGGAAGGGAAAAATAGAAATTAGGTACTGTTTTGTAATACAGGTAAAGAGTAGGACTGAAATGTGGTTGTACATCAAAATGCATTGTATAATGTACAAGTTTCACAGTTTTTGACATAGTAACATCACAATAAATCAAAATTACAAAATTATTAATACAACTAGTGAAATAAAAAGTATACTTACTAATAGATTGCATGATGGTTTTTTGCTAATTAGCAAAATTTTATAATTTTGTAGTATATTTCTCAAGCATTGTTATGAGACAGCAATGCTTTGCTGAATTGCCTCATTATTTTTATTAACTTCACAAAAACATAGTACCTCAGAGTAACTAGGTAACTTGTCTATATCTCTTCTTACAGCCAGAAGGGTTTCAAATAGGAAAGTAAGTACCAGACTAAAACTAGCTCCAGTATTGTGCTTTATAGCTTTTTTATCAAAATCTCTGAAAGAGGAGCAAATTCTGCCTAAGAATGAATTGTGAAAGAACAGATTATTTTATCTAGTATCTAAGATCTGGCAATATAAATTAAATTTGTAGAATTGTGTGCTGTTGTGTTCATTTGGATTTTTTTTTCTGCCTCCCTCCTTTCACACGCACACAAAGAAAATAAAGCAGGGAAGAGGTAGCTTGCAGTGAGTGACCAATGCTGTTTTGATTTCAGGAGCCATATATGATTAGCCAACCTGAGAATTAGGAACTTATTATACGTAGTCTGGAACTTTTAGGCATATAACAGTTTTTAGGGAACTTTGAGTTATTTTAGATCACATAAGCTTTAAGATTGGACACAGAAGTAGACTAAGGGTGATTTTTTTCTGTCCCCCTAGTCGTGAAATTTCTATTGTCACCTTATGTATATACCTTATATTAGATAGCTGAGGTTTCTTTTACTGTTTTTCTTTTAAAATGTGTAATGCTTTATTGTGTATTATTCAAAAATTCTTACTTCCCATTACATATCAAATATTTTCACTGTTAGAGGATTGGAATATTCTTTGAATGCGTTATCGCAGAATCAGGAAAAAGTTGAATGCAGTTAACTTTGAGATTATGTTGTCAACCTGATCGAGTATGTGATAGTATCAAATATAACTTGATACTGTTATATGCTGTAGCATACCAAAGTATTTCTAATTTTTTATTGTAGATTTTCCTAATGAGGTTTTATTGTCTCCATTGGTAAAATGTTCCAGTATTTTATTCCACTTGAGCTTGAAAAGCTTCTTTCTAGTATTTAATTCCAAGCCTATGGATTGCAAATGAAAGCACTTTCCTCTGTGTACTTTGAGGAAATGGGAAAATGATAAATCACTGGCTTTTTTACTTGTTTTAGGGTTATTGTAATGCTGATCCACTTCTCCCATCTTTCTTTGGAAGTGTATGCAAGCCCAGTTCTTTTAGTCCTTTCTTGTAAGTCATTTTTCTGAAAGGGTTGTCATTTTTTTGCTCTCTATACTTTGCAACATCTTTCTTAAAATCCAGTGCAAACACTGCTTCAGCTGAGGCATTTCCTTTTGCTGAGTAGAATAAAAATTCTCATATTTTCTAAGCAAGATTCCTTTGTGCTGCTTCTCATATTAACTACTGAAAAAATCACACTGTGGGTTTTTATTCTGCCTTTGCTCACTCTCCAGTCTATTATGCTAGCTTATATAAGTAGCACCGTAAAGGGAAAGCAAACTATGTGTAGCACAATGAATATGCTGGTCTGTCTCTTACAGGAGGGAATTCAGTGTGCAAAATTCAAGAAAATAAGATTCAAAAATACTAGTGGATGAACACTGTAATATAGATATTAGATGTTTTTTCATGGAACATAGTAATAGCATTACAGTTTCTTGAGTGTTCCATTTCTTCTGTTACCCATTTATTCTTTCTAACACATGTAAAACATATTTGACGTTTATAATAATGGAATTATTAGGCATGTTACTGACATCAAGGTTTAAGGGACTGGGTGACACAGGGAATTTATGTTCCACTTTAATCCATTTATCAGCCTCCTTTGGGAATAGATTTTAAATCTAACTCAAGCCATACCAATTTGGGGGGAAAAACCTGCTTAATCCAACAGCCTGGAAAACATGGAAATGTATGAAATTGTTATCTAGGTTCCTCGTCACCTCTCTTTTTTATGAAGGAAAATATGGTTTATATGATGACTTTCTCTTTGAAATCACATGGCTACTTCTTTAGATCTGTTGTTTTTCAGTTCAAGAATTAAGAGAGAAGATGATTCTGCTGCATGATACAGATGTATCAGACATTAAATAATTGAAATACAAAAGTATATGATTCCATAGAGTAGTAAGTAGGTAGCCATTAATTACATATTTACACATCAAAGAAA
The DNA here is from genome assembly GCF_028018845.1 of Melospiza georgiana. Classification (NCBI taxonomy): domain Eukaryota; kingdom Metazoa; phylum Chordata; class Aves; order Passeriformes; family Passerellidae; genus Melospiza; species Melospiza georgiana. The sequence goes on from NC_080435.1 coordinate 34,284,594, forward strand.
ATTTCTTTTCAATTATAAGAAGATTTTCTAGATTACTGGTGCTTTTCTTGTGGGTTTTTTTTTTTTCCCTTGGTTGTTTTGTTTCAATGCTGTCAGGGAGGAAAGCTTTTGAGTGTATTTCTATTATGAAAATATGTACAGCAGCACTAAAACCAGTTGCTTCGAGGGTTTGTGAAGAGGCAGTGTGGGTTGCCTAAACTTAGTCCTGACTGAGGTTGCCTGTTCCCCTGTAATAAAGCTAGTTTGCTCTTTCTGATCTACGAACTTAATGTAGCTTCCACTTGGTTAGGAACGAGTTGTATAAAACCAGGCTCTGAAGTACTCTAGTGTGAATCCAGAATCATTGAATGTTGGTGTAGGCAGGATCAGAATCGGGCACATCATATGACTCATGCTGATGTAGTCAATTATCTTTATAATGTAAGGAATGGTAGGAGAAGAATTATTGCCAGTCCTTGGTTTTTGACATTGGCATTCAGGCACGTACCTGGAGAAATTCAACTTGAGAATCATGTATTGTACATGTTCGGTCAGAATAATTTGCTGCATACTGAGATGCCAATCTTAGGGTTTAAGATGAAAAATACACTCCTATTAGTCAAATATTTATGAGTAGAACCCAATGTGTTTAAACCTTGTTGACCTTTACATAGTTATGACATATATATCATCTCTTGGTTATCCTTACTGTTGCTTTGTTCTAGGAAAAGTAAAACAAGAGGTTAAGTAGTCCCTAAGGGTAAGTTAAAATGTAGACTACTGCCATGTTGCATGGCTGTTTTTCAAGGCAAGTTGATGAGACTGCTCAAAGCAATAAAAGAGCTTACTAGATGATGCCATTTAAGAAAAAAAGTATCTTTGAAAATGAGTTTCTGATTTCTGTATTTAGTGTTGTAGTATTGTAAACAATATATTTGATAGCATTTGTGCTATATATGTAAAGCCTAATTCATGTGTTTCTCTTTAAGCAATTGCATTCAAAATGAGTTTCAAATTTAATTTAATTTTCTAAGAAATTTAAATGTTCTTTCTGATTCAAGGCTGGAAGGAAAGTCACCATGACCATTTCTTGCTCAAGATATATTTTAGGTATTTCATTCATTAATTGCTGCTTGTAATACAGCACCTGAATTATCATTTTGAGAGAAAATGGTATCCAAAAATATACTTAGAGCTTAATTTAAAATTACCCAGAGATACAGACTCTTACTAAATTCTTTGTGGTTAATTACTTCTAGTGTCAATTGTAAGTAGCCTGATTTGAGCTTGTATAGCTATGTTTTTATCACTTAGTTTTGCTGTGTCTTGTTTTCCTGATTTTGGTCAGTTAAATAGTAAATATATAGATATAAAGTGAGTGTGGCTGCTCAGATCACCTCTTGAACTTTGCTTTGAGAAGCTAAACAGATGAAGTTCATTAAGGTTCTAAACACTAAATGTGTTGCTGATGTTCTTCAAAGGCCTTCTTTAAGCATTTTCTTTTGTAATCAGGCTAAATCTATGTACTGTCTTGATAGCAGCTTTGCTGAGAAGAATGTTGGGGTCCTGGTGGACAGCAACCTGACTGTGAACCAGCGATGCACCCTCATGGCAAAAATGGCCAAGAGTATCTTGGGCTGCATTTGGAGGAGCATTGTCAGCAGGTCGGTGACTTCTCTGCTCAGCAGCGCTGGTGAGGCTGGCTCTGGAATGCTGTTTGTAGTCATTGGCAGTAATGTTGAAGTGGAATCTCAGCTGACCTTAACATTTTCTCTGACCTGGAAACTTCTCCAGAAATGCAGTGGTGACATAGAAATCTTTCCTGTATCTTGTGGACACTTTGCACCAGTTGGAAGGATGATTTTCTTTCTACCTTGAAACTAATTTTTATGTAAACACCTATGTACTTAAGCACTGATTTCCACACTGCCTGCAGAACATAAATAAATAATAGTGGAGGAAAATAAAGTCCTCAGTGTTTGATATATTGTCTCATAGTCTTTTTCAGCCTTTAAACAACTGAGGTTTGGATTTGAGTTGTGAGTAGTGCTGTAGATGGTCATCATATAGTTGCAGCTGATGACTCCTTTTCGTCCTTTTTCCCCACTTATTAGAGATGTCAGAGAAAGGCTTATATACTGTCAGTGGATAGAATGCTTGGCTTTTTTTGCAAAAATATTGCACGCTATCTATAGATGACACCCCTTATCTTTAAACTGATTTTTTTTCTTGTCATCTGTTTGATGTGCTACCTGGGCCTAATTTCTAAAGATGGAAACTGATTAAATTTTTATGTGTCTTTGATTTGCCACATCTGAGTGAAATTCATAATTTGTATTATTAGGAATTTTTAAACTGATAAAGTAATTTTTAGGGGGAAAAGGTAGAGTTTTAGAAAAACTGTACAATAAGGTGAATTGAACTTTCCTATCTATACAGAGTGATGCAAATGAATGTGAGCTGCTCTTTCTGTGCCTTGAACTGATCAAGATGAGTCCAGCTTTGGTCCAGAAAGCAGAATGTGTGCCCGTGTGGTGGTACATTTATCAGTGTTCTATTTTACTTTGCAGGGCTAATCCAGCAAGCTTTATTGTGTGGCTTCCCCTGACTACCTCAGATGTGGATGTGTGATTTCTGTACCCATCTCCATTGCCATAAATGTGAGTTAGTTACTGAATGGGAATGGAGTTTGTATAGCTTTGGCAAAAAATAATTGAGGAACAACGTCTCCAAGATTTTGCATGAAATTTGATTTTCTTAACTGAAACTGAAAATGTAAATACATTAAGAATTTGATTTTGCAATCCTCACAAGAAGAAAGTTTCCAGTGGAGATAACAGTAAGTATTTGTGGCAAAACCTAAAATTTCTGGAACAATTATTTGTAACATTCATGCTTCAAAGTTAAATGGTAGAGCTTGAGCCTTTTTATTAGCTATTTCAGAGTGCTCATTTGGGTAGCTAGAGAACTGTTCCTTATTTTCTAGGTGCAATGCAGGTTCATAATTAATTGGAATATTTATTCTATTACTTTAAAGGTGTGTATAATGTGTCTTTTACATGCCATGAGGCTTTTCTAAGAATACCTTTGAAAAGTTAACCCTTCCCTGAATCATGACAGTAACTTCCATGCCAAAATATAGGTGAAGTTTTTGAACTTTCTTGGTTAAGGAACTTTAAAATAGTAATTATAATCTTCCTGTTTATTTAAGTAAAAGAAAGAACAGTGAAAAGGAAACTGCTTCAAATCAATTCCCCTTACTATTTTAAACCATTTATAGAATCAGTAATCAATGCATAATTCATAAAAACCTTGGAAGAATATAATAGTGTTCCTTATATGCAGTTCTTTGCAAATGTGAGTCTTCTGTGGCAGTATCCTCATGGTTAGCACTAGGTCTTAGCAGTCAGTGATGCCATATGTAGTAATCTTTACTGATAAACTTAGCCCCTAATCAATAATTTAACAGACTAGGAAAGTAAAATATTATATAGTCCTTCAAATGAGAGTTATGTTAGTTGACGAGTCTGTAAAAACAATATGACACTTGTCTTCTAAATAATACTGCAGAAGTCTCTTGTAAGTCCTTTGGCAATTTTTTCTAATCCTTTACAAGTTGTAAAATCATAGCTGAAAGGCAGGCAGTAATGGAATGCACAAGTAAGACATCTGTTATTGTTATATCAATGATGATGTATAACCAGCTCTGCAGTAATAACATTTTAACAAGGACTAGAGTCTTATCCAAAATGAGATCTCATCCACTTCCACATCTTCATTTGCTACATTCTTAAGAATTAAGTTTATAATTGGGAAATGTTACCAGTTAGTGCTTGTTGGACATCACAGGTATGCTACAGTCTGATTTGGATTAATGGCTTTGAAGCCAGGTCATATTTTAACAGACAGCAGAATCTGTAAACCAGCTTCAAAGTAATGTATTTGTGTGCTGCTTATAAAAGTATTCACCATTACTAAATACAGTAACACTATATTTTACAAGTTCAGCACAGTGAAATGGATATAGTATTAATGTATGTTCTAATCCATTAAAGACAAGTAGCATGTTATAATTCATTTAGAAGAGGATTTACAAATCAGTGAAGAGCTATTCTGGGAAAATTTTGGGGTGTAGATGCAGCTTTCTTTTAGAGACTGTGTTATTGTGTTGATTCAAAAACAAATTCATACTATCTACATTTTTAGTGTCATATAAGATATAAAGAGTTAAATTTTCAACTTGCTTGAAATTGGTGCAAAACTACAAAACTGTTAAATAGAGACAGCTTGAGAATGGCAGGGAACATTTCTGGCTATAGTGAAAAATGGAGAGAAAATATATTATTTTTTACTGTTGTCACACTTTTTGTTCTTGCATCTGTAGAAACAAAAAAAAAAAGCCAAGGAAGAAATATCTGTGTACATCTTTTTTTCTTTCCTTAAGACCTTTTGGTTTAATCAATGGCAAAATGGATAATTGTGCATTCTAGTATATCTCAATACTGATTTATCCAGTAACAGCTAGTTAGCTCTTCATTTTTGGACTTCATTGTGGAGTTAATATGAACTGAAAAAATGAGACCCATTCCGTTGTTCTGTATGATTAAGTGTGGAGGTTTTGACTTTATTCTAACAGCCCATGGGACTGCTAGAATGTCTATGGGATTTGGTCCAAGAATGTTTATGGGATTTGGTCCAAAAATCCAATGATCCAAAAGCTTCCTGGTAGGGTTTTTAAACTCAATACTTCAGTTTTCAAGTTCTTGGGCTGTCTGTATACATTTTGTTATTGATACAGCAGTATAATATGCCTTATTTTGGTATAATTTATTACTTAAAAAATATCTTTGTAACTATAAATCTTTTAGGCCTTTAACCAAGTTAGATTCTTACTGGAATTTGAAAAATTGATTGATTTGCTCTTGAAGAGTCTGCTCTGGTTTTCTTTGCAGGAAAACAAGGCAATTCAGCAGAGTATTGTGTGTGATTTTTTATCTTTTACAAAGAATCATGCATTAGTGCATACTAATACTGTGCCAGTATTTACCCCAATATGCATTTGTTCTCCTTCAAAGTTGTTCTAGTTCAGAGGGATACACACTTTTTTATCTTCTTAAGACAAGAAGATGTGCCTGTTTATGTTGTTTTTGAAAAGCATTGTATTACCACAATGCTGTGCTTTAAGGAACAGAATATGCCTGCCTTTGTCTTTTAGAGTTCCAAATGCTGCTTCAGTTATGGAAGAGCTTTTAAACAGATCCTACTGGAAGAACACTCAGGGGTCTAGTATATATTTAGATATATTAGATACATTCAGATTCCTGAAATATTATTAGAGAGAGAAACCCTACTAGGACTGTTGTAACCATGGGAAATTGATTTCCCAGATACAGAATGCAGAACAAATGTTACTGTTAATGTCAGAATCCAGTTACATATTTGTGATGGGTAACCTTTTTTCATTGTTCTTTCACTAAATTTATAGACTAAAATGTAGATCTTAATGTGTAGACTAATGAAGGCATTTAGAAATTAAGATTAAAAAATGTGTAGTGAGGACACAGATGTTACTGAAAAAGAAAATATCATGCTGAAATAGCATTCTTCAAGAAATGTTTCAGGAAACTATTGGATTTAATATTTCTGTTAATGACACTGGCAAAACAAAACATACTAAAAAAGTAGTATGTTTTAGAGCAGACAGGAGATAAGATTTCATGCAAAAATACCTTACTGCTGGGTAGCCTTGAAGCATGCAGTAATACAAAATACAAATTATGTACAAAATGGAATGAAAGTCTGTAATATGAGGTGAAAATAACAACAATTTCTGCTATAAGTTACACTTTTTTGACTGTAAACATGTAAAGAGCTAGAGGTTCTTGTGGATCTGATATATTTAAAAGTTGTCAGGTAAGTGGTAAATCCATTATACAAGACTTTCATTTGTCTGAACATCACCTGGAATACTGTGGTGCATTTTTGGTTATCTGCTTTTAATAAAGTTGAGTTCAACTGAATTGGGTGCAGCTAAATGGAATAAGGTGCACCTCAAGGAAATTGGAGAGCTTGGGTTGCTTAGTCTAGTAAAACAGAGACTGGGAGGTGGTACCATAATTACACATGAAAACATGAATGGAAAATAAACCACAAGGCAGAAGACATTCTCTGAGGTAAAGGGCAGTTATCAAAAGATCAACTTATCATAAACTGGACTATTATTAAACATGAACTGAAAAATTATGTTTCTGCTTATAAAATGAGGTATTGCAGCTGCCTTCTGAATAGAAGCAACAAAGAACCAGATAAAGTTTTCCCCTACAAAGTTTAATAAATGTATGTAAGGGTTTTTAGATGTGGTTACCTAAGTTACTATGAGACTGGACTCTTTCATAACACCTTGGTTTCGTAGTTGTTACACGTATTTTTTTTCTTGTTGGTCTTTTTTTCTCTTTTTCAGTAGATAAACACCACTCAACACTCTTTCATAAATATCACAAAGAATTGTGCACAATCTGTTTTCTCAAGTAAGGCACAGAGGGCTTTGAACTTCTTTTTCTACTGCATGACTCTTCACCTACCCTCAGTGAAATATAATCCCTGTTGTTTGATGAACTGTTCTCTTTCTCATCTTATTGTAATTTCTTAGGTCCACAGATAGTTCAGAAATTACTTCTTTCATAGTATTTGGTTTGTTTCATGCAAGAAATTAATGATGAAAAATGTAGACAATACAATTGATCCAATATTATGTCTTCTCATGCTTGTCCCTATTCTGAGTTCTCTGTTGTGTGTGATCATGTCATCATCTTCAGGAAGTAATTATTTCTTCATTCATGTTGAGTGAATATATCTGTGACAAAAACAAACTTTGTTTGTTTTCAAGAAAACAAGTTAATTAAACATTGTTACGTAATCAGAGCTATAGGAATACCTATACCTATTGAAAACGTACTGGTTATGCTTGAAAAATTCTTTAAAATGCTGAAAATTGCTCTAAGTTTCAGAAGCTTACTGGTTATGCTTGAAAAATTCTTTAAAATATTGAAAATTGCTCTAAGTTTCAGAATTTTGAAAGTAGAATGAATCTGAAGTTTTATTATACCATTATTTACTTTATAGTTGTCACATTTTTACTTTGGTTTTCAACAGGCTTGACTCTAAAGAAATATGGGAGGAGGTCTGTCTGTATTAGCTTTTTTTACACCAATTGAAATATTTGAAAACATTATGCTTACAGGCACAGAAGTCTCTCTTCTGTGTGTGAAATAGAAATAGCAGCAAGATAAAGGTTGAGAACAGTTGCTCAGAGGTAGCAGACATGCATCAATTCAGCCGTCTTTGAAAGAAAAGCAGTTAGTACTTGTGGGAGAGACAGGATAATGTGGGGCTAGAGGAGAACAGGAGAGAAATACAGACACTTATCTGTGGGGAAAAAGGTGCTTGCTGCACATCAAACACTGATTAGTCTGAGAGAGAAGGAAGGGAGATTGAAATGTGCTATAAAACCACTTTCCATCATCCATGTTATTTGGCATCCAGCAGAGTTGCAGGTTTTGCTTACCAGAATTTGAAAAGTGTTTCTGGTTTTCACCTGAGTGTAAGGGCACAGTGTGTGAGCCATCTGAGAGGAAGGAATGAAAGATCAGAGTGACTATTGAGAGGTGTTCACGTATGGGTACTTAATCCTCTCTAGAGTGTCTCTGTTCACTCCAAGTAGTTTTACACTGATCATAGGTCTTGCAATGGCAAGTTACTGGAATAAACTGTTTATATTCCTGAAAGTGCAGTTGTAGAATTGAAAGATAGTGATGGTTCTGTGGAGAGATTATTTACTACAGTAATAATAGGGATTTTACATTTTGTGCTCAAATGTGGTCTTCATTCATTCCGTGTCTTTGGATTGTACCTAGGATGTTCCTGATGGTGAATTTTCTGAGACTAGAGACTGTTAGAACACCAAGGTGGTTCTTGAAAAATATCTCTAAAATGACATCTTCTTCTGGAATTGCTTATAATTGGTTTGTGATTTTTTTTCTTGAAGTGCCAAATACATTATTGACATTATTTGACAGCTGTAGTTTCTTCTGTGGTGCTCAGGTATCTCTTTCAAATAAACACAATCTTTTTGTAGAAGTGTACTTTTTAATAAAAGCGTCCTTTGGATAGTTAATGGTTCTGTGGATGGTATCACAAGATTTTTTTTTAGGGTGGATTGGATGGCATCTAAGGTTGCTCAATGTGAGTGAGAGAGTGTGTGTGTGTGTGTCTGTGTGTGTCTGTGTGCATGTATCAGATGGTTGCAGGTTTATGTAGATAAGTTTCTCAGTCTGTGGGGTCTGTGTGTATTAGACTGTAGATTACCATCTTTGATCTTGACCTGAGTACCTAGAAAGGATCTTATTATAGGAGTATTTCTGAGGCAGTTTGAAAAGAGTTATGGTTATTGAATGCATGATTTCAATTAATGAGGAAGTCCAGTTTTCTAGTCATGGTGGTGGGAATGTTATTCATATGTCTAATGGCGTATGGACTTGGTGCTACATATCTAATGGTGAGTAGTTGTTCTTTTATTTAGCTTTGAAAGCTGCTGCTTTTGATTAAGACATGAAGAAAGTTTGTGCATCCTAAAAGTTCATCTAGGATATTCAACAATGGCAGCTACCCTACTCCTGCTTCTGTCCTTAGACCGTCTTGATTACAACAAAGTGCTGTGGGAGAAAGAAAACCCTTTTGCCTTTCAAGCCCCCTTTTTCCTAGTTTATCTGCACTCAAGCTGACCTTTGCTAGCCCTGTTTCTAATTCACATATACTCATTTTTAGTAGAGGGTATGAGTTGTAAGTAACCAGGGTCAAATTTCTGGGCCCTTATATGTTAACCCAATGATTTCTAGCCCCTTTTAATCCTTTCCTACACTAGCAGCCTTAGTAATAAGGGTCAAGGGGCTTCTAGGGATTGAGGTCATTAGCTTTTGGGTTCTATTTATTCATTTTGTTGGTGTTTTTCACTGATCAGTCTTAATGGATATTATCCATTCAGCTGTATGGTATTAGAACAACATTTGACCTTGCCAGCAACATGAAGGTTTAATTTTCAAGTTTCTTTTACTTTGACTATAAACTGAATACTACTTTTTAGATTTGGGAAGAAATTATCTCATGTTTCATTATGCTGTGAACTGTCTTTATATCAGTTTGATTACCTCAACAGTAATGTGTATAAAATCAGATCCCACTGAAGGAATAGAAAAACTCCAGTGAGGTCAATGAAACTTTTTAGGGATTTCATTGTTATTAATGATAATTAATTGGGAAAGGACTGTTTGCAACAAGTAAATTGCTAGGTTTTATATTACTGCTTAAACCAGCACCTTTATCATTGCTTCAGCATGTATTTATCTTTCTTTCACAAAACCACCAGAGCACCCAGTCTGAGTCTTTGTAAATGACTCAGTATTTTGTAAATGTAGCAAAATTGTGAATGCACACTATAAGACAAGAGTAAGAAAAGTAGAGATTTTATGGCCATTAGGTTTTTTTTAGCTGCCCAGTATAAATGCAGAGCTAAACAGTTAGATTCTTAGATTTCCTTCACTTGTAAATAAGGTAAGGCAAAGACAATAGACATTAGCACATTACCTGAAAAATGACAAATTGGTGCTTTTATGAACTTCAGCAGAAACAGCATATCACACAGCAGATTCTTCACTGTGTCAAGCTTTTAGCATTCTTTCTTCTGCTGTAGTTAAAATAGTTTGGTTTATGCCTTGACGACGTTAGCTGCTACTGGTGAGAAGCAATTCCTTCACAGTGAGGAGGAATGAGTTTATTGTATTTGATGTTTTTAGTGATACGGACTCATGCTCACTAGGTATTGTACTGAGATCAGCTAACTCATTTCATTAAAAAGTAGTCCTTTAGGTAGCAGTTATATTTGGTTGCCACTGAATTGGTGTGGATCTGAACCAGAAACACAGAAGTGAAAAGCTTTCTATCCTACTAACAATTTCCTGAGCCTTCCATTCTCCTATATTAAGAGGAATTTTTATAGAGTGGAAAAATGCCTCATCATAAAGCTGTAAAGTTAAAACTGCAGCCCCTCTCCCTTCCCCAACACTCCTTAAACTGTGGATCTTGTTTGCCATGGGAAGTGAGCTGCAGGAGGAAGCCAGATGGCAGCTGTATTGAGCTGCCGCTTTGTTGTGCAGGATGGGTGCCCCTCCTCCCTGCTCCAAAGCAAATGTTGATTCACGAATGAGGGGTTTATATCTCTGAATGAGGGATTAATATGATTTCTTTAAATGTCTGCTCTTTAAATAGTTTGCAAAAGGAATTGATCCTGTGCTCATAATAAGAAACAGTTTGAGACATGTATGTGGCAAAGTTGTATAATTTTAAGGTGGACTTTCTAAAATGGTGCATATAGCCATTGTTAATTTATTGCTCTCAGTTAAACTGCCTGAAGTGCTGCTCCAGCACAGCCTGCTTGTTGTGAAACATACTCCAAACAGAAAAATTGGTTTATCTTTTATTTTAAGGTAAAATATAATTATTTTGTCAGCAATGGACTAAAATTACAGAAAGTGTTAAAATATTTTTAAATTAACAAATTTCTAGCCAGAAAATGCTTATTAAATTATAAGAGGAAGATACAGGAGGTGGGTGGACCTGATTTACTTCACAGAATCTCTACCAAATCTTTGAGTGTTTCATGGCACTTAAAAGCATTTATTAAAATTCTACAGGGCTGATTTTCTTTCTTGTTTTTATTTGAATTTCTTCATAAAACACAACTTGGGCAAGTTTGTATACTTTTTAATTGTCGGCAGACATGTTTGATTAGCACTGTATTGATGATGCAGAATACTTAGGAGTTTTAAATTTCCAAGTGGGCCAAGTTGGATCTTCAGTTAAGACCACATACATACATAGTAGAAGGTTTATGATGATAAAGCAGAAATTTATTTCTTTCACTGATTACTAGGATCATCTTTTTGTAAATCCAAGAACAATGAACAGTCATAACTGCAAAGCTCACCATAAGCACTTTTTTCTAAATATCCAGTGCTGAATTCTCTCTGGCACAGTTGTCAACTGCATGTTCCAGGCTCAGTCTTTTGCCATAAACTGCATTCTAAGCGCAATGGAAATAGCATAAAAACATAAGAATTAGGAAATTGTGTTATTAACAGGCTGCATCTTTAACCACCATGGGGGATTTATTTAGACTGCCTAGTGTGCAAAATGTGTTTTTAAATGTAAATAGCTACTGAGAAAAAATTCAGATCCTCAGATGAATGTTAGAAATGAGCCTTAACAAAGTATTTTTTAAAATATATACCAAAAAAATAATGTGAATTCTCCTGCTATTTTCTTCTTCTTTTTCTTGCTGTCTTACCCTCTTTCTGGTGTCAGTTCGTATCTTTTATAATGCAGGTATAAGATGAGAGAAAATGGGGGAATAATGCTGTAGTAGAGATGGAAAGAGTTAAATTAACTGGGTCAGAATGCTAAAACTGATATTCCTTCATCTCAACATACCACATTAAAGAGTAGTTTGGGGTGCCTGGCATCATCATGACTAGTAATATACGTAATATCAGCAGTATTCAGGATTATTCAGAATTGAAGCGCATATGGTTTATAAATAAATAAATAAATATGCATTATGTGTCTTTGTGCATATTAGAGATACATAATAGGCAGACATATATGTTGAAATCTATGTTTCACATCAAACCTCTATAGCATGCTTCATGAGGGAGACAAGACCCATGTGTTTTGCAGAAGCTTTTAAAGCTGTTTCATTTATTTTATTAGCCTTTAATGAATGTAATTAGAACCCAAGTAATTAAATGCAATTGTGCTCAGTATGTTCCTGTTGTAAATTGCCCTAAACAATGTGCATGGTGTGAACAAATTTGTGGGATTAATAGAGGATAGATAATGTTTTTGGATAGTATTTCACACTAAACGGCCGCAGAGAGAAACAAAGAAGCTGGCGCAGTGTCATTAATCTTAGTCAACTGGCAGTTCTGGTGTAATTTGCATGACTTAGGCAGTGACACAAGATGGGGCTAGCTTGGGATGGGTGTTAGATCACTAGGATACATATGTATTTATTTCTCTTTAGTACTCTGATTTATAAGTAGAAAGAAGTTTGTTTTAAGAAACCGATTCATTCTGGTTTCATCTTTGTTTTTATCTTAGATTAATAGAATTACTGGCAATATATTGTATGTGTTCCTTTGTTTTTATAGTTAGCATATTGGTTTATGGATATTAAAAAACATCTGTGCATCCTTATCACCACAGTAGAAAAGCAGATGTGCTGTGATTGGATAGTGTGTTGCTAGTGGAATAGATTTCTTTCTTCACTCTGTCTGATGTATCTTGCTTCCTAGCTTAAAAAAAACCCAAGCAGGATAAAGTAAGACACTTCCAAATTACTTTCTGAAAAACCTTATATTAGTAGTAGATAATATATGCATTTTCATTTTGTATTCCTTTTGCCCACATGATTTTCTAAAAATTATTGAATGCATGCAATCTGACTGAGCAGAAGGATAACTCAACAGCCATAAAATACTTCTTGTATTTTGGTTGAGTAATGCATTTTCACAAAACAGTAGTGACCACTGCAGTTAATTTTCCCAACAATTTTTAGACACCCTGGTTTGGGTTTGTTTAGTTTTTCTTAAACTTAGAACTGGCTGAAAATGTCTGTCAAACCAAGCTGTTTTCTGAAAATCTAAACAAAAATATTCCACTAGCTTGCAGTTTTAGAAGGAGTCAGAATTAATTTGAGTCTTGTTAGCTGAGTGTTTCTGTCCCTGACCTTAACATTGTTTTCAAAATACTTCTCATAGAAAGCTAATCTTTTTATATATATTTTGGTCCCATTTGTGAGAAAAGGTGCTATTGTCCAAAACTGATCTTGACCCATCTCATGACACCAAAATGTTCCTGTAAACATTCTTTTTGGTATATTATCCACTGCTCATTTTGGTGAAAAACTGTGCCAGAATCATGTATTGAACTTATGAATGTAATATTCACTCTGGAATATATTATTCTGTTAAATATGTTCCTTCTGCACACCCTGTTGTCTTGTTATTGTGTATTACCATGGTGTTAGAAGTATAGTAAACTTGACTTATAGTAAACTTAGAAGTATAGTAAAATTGACTGATAACTGAACTGGGGATCTTCAGAAATCCTTGAGAAATTGCAGTCCTGACAGATAAACAGGAAGGGATTTCTGCTTCAGCAGTAACAGTGGATCTTTTAATTGTAATTTTTCAACACAGGAAGGTTGCACTCAACCAAATCTGAGGAAGAATGAGCTAGGATGTTCAGAGGTTTAGTGGTGGACTTGGCAGTGCTGGAGTAATGGTTGTATGTGATAATCTTATTAGTCTTTTCTGACTATATAATTCTGTGATCCTCTGATTCTATGAAATATACCACTTCATATTTAATGTTACTTGGCTAACTTGAATTTTGCTTCTTCCTGACTTCCTAAGAGTTAACTTCAACATATTCTTGGTGGTGTTTCCTTAAGAAGTCATGAGTGTTTTAAGTAGTTTTTCTCAGTAACCTCTTCATTTAAAAGAACAATTAGATTTGTTGTTGTGAGTCTTCGATATGTAGAATTTAGATTAACATAACCACGCTTTGACGCTGTTGAGTCAGGGATGGAGGAAATGACTCCATGGTTCAGAAGGTGAAAAAGAGATACTAAAAAAGAGATATTAAGAGGTAGCGTCCTTTTATAACCAGGACCACTAAGGTGAAATCTGATTGGTCTTGAAGTAAAAACCTTTCACACTATTGGTGAACTATGAATAGCACACTCTGAAGGTACGTATTTATAAACAACATGAACAGATAGAGAGAGAATAATTGCTTTCATTCTTCCTCTCTAAGTTTCCCAGGCCTCAAGTCTGGGAAAATTCTCTATGACTGAACTGAGAATCTCCACAGCACTTCTCATCAAGTTACACTGTTTTAGAGAGGCTGCAGGGAAGTAGACAATGTTGTTTGTTTTGTTCTTTTTATACGGGAGCACAGTTTGCTTTTTTTTTTTGTATTATAATAGATTATCAAGTAATCTTCAGTGTCCACAAGGGCTACAACAGTTTAGCCTGCATAGCTGTAAATACAATTTTATCTTTAAGTAATACAAGTTTTGTAGATCTGCACCATGAACTAGCTACTGGAGACAGCTTTGCTCACGTGAAAAGTCCTGAAATAAAAGAGCTTGAACTCAACTTGCTTATTTCTATATCAGCTCTATAGCTGTCCCACCACACTACAAAACATTCTTAGTATTGTTTCTTACACAAAGCATCTTAATACTAATATTTAAGAAGGCTCCTATTAGCATCTATGCAACTGAAACAATATGGATTATCTCTATTTTGGCTCAGCAATTAAATGTTATTCTTCAGTCTTATGGAAGAAAAGTTATATTTTTTTCTTTGATAACTAGGATAATGTGCAAAACAGCAAAAGTAATTAATTAACAATTCATGAAAGTAGTTGACTCCAATTAATATGCCATTGACCCAAGAATTGCTGTTCAACATTTAAAGATCAGGACCGTAATATTTATTATGAGGTCAGACATATCGATATAGCATTAAAATGAGTCACATTTGCTACACTGCATAGCAATTATGTTAATGCAAAAAATATCAATGTTACATAGATTTTAAGTGGGAAAAAGTTATGTGATCCAGAATTTCTTATTTGAAAAATATGGAAGTATGTAGAGAAAATTGTTTGTGGGCTTTGCTGCACAAATGTTAAAGCACAAGGGTCTGCTTACCTGGAGTAATGAATTCTGTAGGAGGCATCTACTCTTCATATTATTGCCACATTTATTTTTATATGGAGTTTGGGGAACTTCATCCTTCTGATCCATTAGTCTAGATTGCTATGAGCTGTAGACTTCTTCTTCTAAAAGAATAATGGGATTTCCCAGGACTTTTCTCTGTTGTATTTGTTCATAATGAAAATCGTACACTCCTTCCTTCTTTCTTCATGGCCCTTTTGTTGCTCTTCATGTAATTAGTGTCTGTTGTTCCATTAAATAGACTTTTTTTTTGAATGTCAAAAGAGGATGTGGGAGAAGAGGCACATATACCTGGCCTGTCTATTTGCAATCAACCAAGCTCTATTGGGACATGGATAAGTTTAGCATTTAGCATAAGCTTAGCATTTAGCTATAAGGCCAAAATAGTGCTAAACCCTGCCTTCACTTAACTGTTTCCTAACAACACCTATTTTTTCTTTTGTTAATTCTATTGCTTTGGACCGTATCACTGTATTTCAGTTATGCAGCTGAAAAGAAGCCTGACCCCTTTTTATTCTGAGCAAAACTATGAGCATAGATCCTGAGTAAAATATGATCAAACTGGAATGCTATTGAGAAGTTTGGTTTAATTTTGAGTGTTTCTAGGTATGTTAAAATGGTATGTGAAAGTGGATGGGCTTGAATTCTGTTTTTAACCCCCAAAATATTTTTTAGATTTCAGTTCATAAAAGCAAAAATGCAAACCTGAAAGAAGTAAAACTTCCCAATTTCCTGCTTAAAGATTCTGAGAATGTACATGTACAAGGCAATTCAGATCTTCCTTAATCATGTGATTAATTCTTTCACAGTTTGAGGTAAATAGGAGCGATAATTCCTTATTACTCATGAAGAGGCAAAGACCACTGGTAAGATCTTCCTAGATGCCACACTGATTCAGATATTCTGGTACTGTTCTAAATCTTGTTCTGCTGCTAATTCTAAATTCAGTGTTCATATCTCTAATCTTACCTACTTAAAGATTTTACATCTCCTTCCAGGAATTTACACATCAGTTGCTTGAGGAAATGTGCAAGCTGTAGCAGGGAGTAGTTGCAAAATTAGTTATTAAATTTGAAATAAATACAATATCAATGAAAATGAAAAATTTTTTGGTGATACTAAGTGGCAATAATTTGCGCCTGCATTTTCTGGAATTAACAAGGTAGTGATTGATATTGTTTAGAATATTGTAGCAGGGACCAGTTTTGCTACTGATGTGAGTGGGAAGATGCTTGTGACATAGTTTTGTATTCGTATTGAATACGGTACCTCAGCAACTGAAATTGCTAACACAGTTTCATTAACTCTTTTTCAAAATTAATTTTAAGGAATTACCTTATGTTTTAGATGTTCTTGTTTAAACTCAGATTTTATTCTTTTATTAGATGTTAATCTTATTATTACTTACTATAATTATCTTGTTGTTGCATATTGCTTCTTGTTGCTAAAGTAGAGGATACATACATAATTATTGTAAATTTCAAAAAGAGATGTCCTCACTGAATAAGTAAACATGTTTGAATCATTCCACATTGGCTTAAATCAGGTGAATCTATAGAACATGTTGGATTATTTCCTTCTTCAAGGATTATTTCCTTCTCTTGTCTTCAAAATAACTGACTTGATAAAATTGGACATGCAGTAGGTTGAAGGGTGTTTTTCAGCTATATTGATATTCAAAATGCCCCTGCACCTTGCACAAGGGCAAATAGGATAACCTCTACTAGGCTATATTGTCTTATTGCTGTTAATATTGCAATTTTTGTTCCACCAACATAGTATTGAGACATCTACATGCATTTGCACACTTACAAGAGGAAACTATTTACTACTATGCTGAACTCTGCTACAGTGAAATCTGTACTTCTGTAGCAAGAAAATTAGGAAAATTTTGAGGGAACATCCACTGCAAATTTAAAACAACTTCCTGTTTTCTTTATTTGTCATTATTTAGCAAGTAACTGGCCCACTGAGATGCATGAGTACTAACAATGTGAAGAAGGACACTCACATCTTGCGACCAGCTACTCTTTTTGTGTTGTGCAGGTTCTAAATATTGATGTTTTTAATATGCTTGAGTTATAAAATACTGATATATATTTCATGAAAAAGCCATTTTTTGTGAAAGAAAAAGTTATTGTTACAAAACTCACTGATTTTTGCACATGAATGAGGCTCTTTAACTTCGCAGAGAAATCATAGCTAAATTTTCACTGTTTATTTTTTATCATAAAATACAGACCTTTCCCTTTCTCTTTATCAAGTGCATACTATAATTGAAAACAAAAATTGTATGCTTAACACACAATTCCAGCTCTGTCCAGTTTATTTCTCTATGCTAGTAGATGGCTAAAAGACAACCACTGGTATCTTTGCTAATAATTAAATCTATTAAGGGTGGGTAAAAAGAACCTACTGGAAGTATAAGTCCTAGTACACTATTCCACATAATTGATTACATAATGTTGTTGTACATATTCCATATAATATTTATGTTTTCTTTGAAATACTTAGCTTAGCAAGCTAAAAAATAGCACAAATTTATACATTTTGCCATAATTAAAAAATATTTGACTTGTATTACATACCTGCTTTCAAAATAAAATTGTTTTCTTATGTTAAAGTTCCCAATTCAAATAGAAGTATTTTCATATTCTCTGCTTTAAGTAAAGAATGGACAAGAATATGAGAGAATGTCAATGGGTGCAGAGTCTATCATGTGTGTATAAATTTCAGCCCAGCTCTAGTTACTATTTTCATAAAACACAGAGATATATGTAGGATAATAGGAATGGAGCTAGTTTTTACTGTTATGGGTTTTGTTGTGTTCTTTTCTTATTTTTTTGCTTGGACTGAATGTGTTTTTGTAAACCAAAACTACCTACTAGAACAAAAATGGAATTCAGCAGAAAGTTTTTCTCAGACATATCCACTGTAATTGAATTTATGACAGATTGTTTTTTTTTTTAAGCTCGGAGCAGAATTTTCTACCAAAATAACAGAGGCCTTTAAATAACCTGTTGACCAGGGTTTTGTGTTTTGCTGCTGTGCATTTAAATATGAGTATTTAATCAGGGTCAGCCATTTCCCAAATGTGAGAAGCTCAACTTCGTAGCTAGTGCCAGGAATGGGAGTAGCTTTTCTTGCTCCTCTGTGAGCTATTTGACTTCTAATTAGTCCAGGAGATAGATTATAGAGTTCCATAGTGATATGTTTACCTGATGTGTCAGGAAACCAGCTCTGAATTTGTCTAGGTGCCACTGATACCTGCTATATAGCCAGTGATGATTCCCATTCCCTGAAATGGACACTTCCAACTCTCATATCCAGCTATGTCAAATTTTGAAATGTTTTAATTCTGTTATTAATTCATTACATTCAGAGAGCTGCTGTCTTACACACAGTGGGATAGCAAGCACAGAGAGCTTACAACAATTGCTCAGGATAAAGAATTGATTAGTTTTAGATCACACATTTAGGATATTGCAAAATAGCGACCCAAGCTTGCACCTGTTTTTATAGGTGTTAGAGGAGTGTTCTAAATTCATACACCAGACCAATACTGATTGATTTTCATTAATGCCTGTGATGGCTATGCTGTTTAGGATTACTTTATGCCACTGGCTCATTGCAAAGCTATGACTGTAACCGAGAACTGTCTGTTAAAAAAGCATCCCTTTGATACTTTTAAGAAATTATGTGGTATCCATAGACTTATGTGATATATGGATAGTTGTTTTGTACTATATTTTCTAAGATAATTTTGCCATGTTATTGAGTCCTGCCATATTATTCAGTCCAGCAATAGGCTAACTTCAATTTTTTAATCTATTTTGAGAAAAAAGTAGGAGAAAAAAAATTTAAATTGTCAGAAGTATTGTCTGGTTATTCTATGTAATTTCATGTCTTCTCAGGACAAAACTACTTTCTTATATGCAGGGTTCAACTGTTTTGCCTCAACTTCTATCAACCTTTTTAATAGTATACTTTTATATAGAAAATGTAATACTGAAGTACAGTTCTCTGCAAGGGATTGATCTGAAACATACTCTCGCGGCTTTGCCAAATTAGTCCCAAGATCAAAGAAAGGTTGATCTCCCTCTTAACATTAAACTACATTTACGGGTCTGCTCTTTCCAACCTTTGCCAGTCTTGCTCAAGGGAGTGAGAAACACAGATTAAACCTGGCGAAGAACAGTGATTCTCCAACTCTCACTCTTCAGAGCTGTAGAGTGGGCAATGAACCTTTGTGATTTCTTGTAGCAACTCTTCTGAATTTATTGCTGTGGAAAATAGTATCATGCCCATTGGAATTTGTGAACATCTTTCCACTGATTTTAGCTTACAGCACAAGCAATTCCCAATGAGAGAGCACCTAAAGTTGTGAAGCTACATGTGCAGTAGGAAATATTGCTTGAAGAAAAGATGTGAACTGGAGATTGGAAATTTCTGCCCCAAGATCTATCAACTATTTTCTGAACCACAAAGCAGAGAGCTGTTTATGTTTGTTAATACTTTTTAATTCCTGTTGGCAGTGAGATGCAGACTATGAAATGTGTTAGGCTTGATTTACATAAATCAGAAGGTTGTCAGCGTCTTCCTTTTAGATGTCTATTTGCCTTAAAATCCAAATGGATGACCTCATTGTAACACAAATAAATAGTGTTAGTAAATGTTATTATAAATTTTTTCTATTACTGAACATACAGATGGAAATGCAAAGTTAAAATTTGTGATATTCCTTCATACATACACTGTGCTTTACTAGTCTCCCAGATTTTTAAGGCCTTCTTTCATTATCAAAAAAGTTTTGATGTCTGTATTTCAAAATGCTTAATCATATCCTACACACATGGCCTTTTGTCTGAAATAAAATTCCTGTATTGATATACCTCATTGTATCAATACAAATATAAATATGAGGCCCTCTAGATGTTCATCTTAAATGAAACAGAGAAGGGAGGAAATATTTTACTCTCTTAATTCAGTGGTTATTTCTCTGTGTTATCAAGGATCGGGAATGGCAAAAATATCATAGGAAACATGAAAGAAAATAAGGAAAATTTTGGAAAAGTTCTAGATAACTTTGTAAGAGCAAAGAACATGTGTTCATATTAGTCGCATACTAGAATTATGCCATTGATTAGATGCATTGTTGCATACTTTTTATTAAAGTGAGTTTCAAGAATCTTTAACTCCTCATGAAGGAAAGCTACTGATCAGTGGAATATAATGACTTGACTTTCTGTTTTCCTGTACACATTTTTTAGCAAACATTGTGTCCTGGCAGCCCGGAGTGAGCCATGTCCTGGGGTGCAGCAGACACAGCATCACCAGCAGATCAAAGGATGTGATTGTCCTGCTCTGCTCAGCACTAGTGCAGAATCAGCCCAAGTCCCATGTGGTTTTGGATGCCACAGTATAAGAAGGATATCAAGCTGTTAGAAAGCATCCAAAGGAAGGCTAAGAAGATGCTGAAGGGCCTTGAGAGGAAGCCGTACTAGGAGGAGCTGAGGTCACTTTGTTCAGCCTGGAGGAGAGCAGACCGGGGGGAGACCTCAATGCCATTAAAACTTCCTCGTGAGGGGAAGAGGAGGGGGAGACCCTGATCTTTTCTCTATGGTGCCCAGTGACAGGACCTGAGAAAACAGCATGAAGTTGTGTTAAGGGAAGCTTAGACTGGATATTAGGAAAAGATTCTTCACCCAGGAGTGTTCAGGTACTGGAGCAGGCTCCCCAGGTAGGTGGTCGCAGCACCAACCTGTCAGAGTTCAAGAAGCATTTGGACAATGCTTTCAGGCACATGATGTGACTCTTTAGGTGTCTTCTGCAGGGCTAGGAGTTGGACTTTATGATCCTTGTGGGTCCCTTCCAACTCAATACATTTCATGAGTTCTCTGATTTTTTTTCAGATTTCAGAATAAATAGTTTTCCATAAAGTGCACAATTTTGTTTGAAATCTTAAATTTTGTACAGCTTTAAGATGATTTGCATTGGTCTGTCAGAGGTATGGTTATCAAAATGACAAAATAATTGTTTTTTGTTACCACTAGAATATAACATGCAGCAAGCTGAATATCTGTAATTTTCATTACAAAAGCATTGATGTTTCTCCTTTCTGTACTTGGATGGTTGAATGTTGAGCTACAAGTGGAGAGATTTCCATGTTTGGGTCTGGTTTTAGTGTTCTTCTCAGTGGGTGCTATCTGTTATGTGAAATCATCTTGTCACTTTCTAAACAAACTACTTACCTCTGGAATTTTTGAAGGAAGTCTTCGTTTCTTTTCATCTTTATAAATGTGCCCTTTCCAAATTCTGCCTCTTCTTGCCATTAAAATAATGAAAGTACGGAAAAGACTATGCTCGTAATTAAAAGTCATTTTTAAATAACCTCAGAAGATTGTTTCTAGAAATCAAAACATCTTTATGGTCCCATTTTTAAGGAAAGAAAGACAAGTGACTGGGATCCTGTACACTTTACTGTAGTCTACATTAATTACCTTCTATTAAAAAATGACAAAGACCTTTTTGAAAGGGAATCTGGCACTCTTTCCACAGAAATGATGGCAGACACCCTACTCTGCTGATTTCTTGACACTTCTAATTACCTGTATTCATTTGAAATCGTTTCCTTTGTAGTGAGTTATTGGCATGATTTTCAGAGAACAAGAGGAAAATGGAAAACATTTTAGCAAGTTAAGAAAAAAAAAATCAACAGTATCATTGTTTGCAGCTTTTGTTGAAACTAGCTACGTGAGTCATTTGAGGGACATGAAGGTAAATGAAAGGTTATACTTTGCCCTGCACGTTGTCGCTGGTATTTGTAATGTCAATAACTGTAGAAGGTTGTCAGGAAACTGGAGAGATAAAGGTCAATAGCAATGACAAATATATCATTGTATGTGTTTGAATATGCAATATCAGCCTAATCTCACGGTGGAGGTTTTCACACCCTGGAAATATCAATCAGGGGCTGTATCAGAACTATCCACTGTTTTCCATGTACCAAGGATTAAATGGGAGATCAGTAGATTTAAGTTTAGCATGTATGCACTATTTTTTTTTTCCAGATTGCTTTCTGTATTTAGTATAGAGAAACAAGTTATTATCTCAAAAATAGATTTGCCTGAAATAAAATACTAACAAATATTTTTTTAAAAGAAAAGCTATTCTAGTTTCCTTAATTTTTATAGGACATTGACTATTAATTTCTACATAAAATATGATATTGCCACAATTTTCAAACATTTTTGAAAACAATGTAATTTTTTAATTATGTGCAAATCCTTTTTTTTGTTGTATACAAGGACAGGCAACGGCATCTCATTTAATGTGCCTCTTACAGGAATAGACCATTATTTTTTACAAACTATATTGAAATTTTTGAGCTCAGCTAAAAGCAGCTACGGCCTGCAGTTAAATGAATGTGTAAAGAAATATTCCTTCTGAGAGAATTACAGCTAAACATATCAAAGCACAAGATTCTTAATTGTTACAAATGTGTGTCCTGATGTAGGAAAACATAACTTTGACCTATAGGGTAATACCAAATCACAAGTTCTACCTTATTATGTGACTTTCTGAGATTAGGAAAGAACTGAAGAGATGAAGACCAAGGAAAGAATTTACATCAGAGAGACACGAGCCATTGAAAGTTAAAACAGCAATTCACTGCAAATCTTGAAGTAGAAAGGTAGGGAAGGGACACAGCACTGGGAGGATGAGTTTTGAGAATAGCAGGAAGGAAGTATTGCAGCAGAATGGTCTTGCTTAAGAGGCAATTGGAAGAAATAGTAAAGCATTTTAAAAAGTGTCTGCGAGAAGCTAAGAGAAAAGTGAGTACAAACCATTCACTGCTTAAAGATGTGAAGTCCAATATAGTGAAAAAAATGCTGAAAATGCAGTGAGGAACAAAGATGGTATTAGAGAAGGATCCAAGCATCAGCCTTCTGAAACATCTCTGAATCTAACTTTTTTAATGAGTATAAAATTATTTACTAACCCTGAATTAATGATTTCACTCTTTCCCTGCATATGAATTCCTTTTACAGGATTGCTGGTATTTTGAACATTTGTACTGATAAGGTATCGCTTCTGTAGTGTCCCTAAAATTTTGAGACCTTTAGGACCAAACTATAAAAACTTCAGAGTCATTTGCTTTTGAGTGACTTGTAGTTTCAGACTTTATTCTAGTTTTTGTGGCTTACATACTTAGTGACTAATTTAAGTGCCATCTGTGACTTCTGATCACATTTTACCTGTTAGGATTTGGGTTTTAATTTAGTAAAAAATGTGTTTAATTGCAGTTTGAGAATGCATCATAAGTCTGTGCTGTTCAGCAAATCACTAAAGAGTATTTTTGTTGTGTTATACAACCGTTCAGCAAGTTTGAGGAATTGCTTAAAGAAGTACACTGTTAGCTGAAGTGTCGTGCCTGGGTCATTTTCTAGAAGTCCTTTTGTCCTCTAGATACGTTTTTTTCCTGAGAGTAGGTATCTTAGCTGAGTTTCCAAGGGCATAATAATGACTCCTATTGCATAAATACAAGTGAATACATCCCTACCTAATTGTAAATCATCTGTCACCCAGGTACTTTGAAACATTTTTTCAAAAGCAAAACATCCCATCTCACAAGAATTGTTACAAAAATATCACAGATTAAGGCAGTATTGTGATTTTCATTCACGTGGTGTGTGTATTTACCTTGAGGGTTGCTTCATTAAACCAGGTATTGAAGTGCTACACCAATTAAAATTTTCTTTTGACAGTGCTGCCTGAGAAATGGGCTTGTAGTTCTGGACTGTCCCTTGTCTATGCTGTTGACCTATGAATTTTAGTGTGTATTAAAGTTTTTGTCTTCTCTGTGTTTGTGGTGTCTGATACAAATTCTTAGACATTTAGTTTAGATGATTCTCTTTTTTCTTTCTGTCCTCATTTCCTCTCTCCCTTTTGCATTCCCTGTCTCCTCCCCTCCTTTCTATCCTACCCAACATCTCTCTCCCTTTCATCTCCATTTCTGCAACCCCCACATCAAGCTCACTCTCCCTCTCTTTCTCTCTCCCTCTTTCTCTCTTTCTCTCTGTCTCTCACACTCCCATCAGTGTTACAGTACAAGAGTTGTCTTTTCAAGGACAGGGTGTTTGTCTACCTGTCCTATGTATTTGTTCCACATTCATTGTTTCATCAGACTTCCTCATCCCTCTTGCTCACACATAAAGATATGTTAGTTAAGTTTTCCATTTGAAAACAGTCTCATCCCTTATTATAGAACAACACTTTTTAGATTTACTATTTTCAAACAAATGCTTAATTGTATTATTGTCTAAGGTTTGTTATGTGCTCAAGCTCTTAATGCTGCTATCAGATGACTACAGTTATAAGGCTGTGAGGAGACAAATGCATTGCTCTTTTAAACCTGTGTTTTAGCACTCTGGAATGGGGAAATCTTTACGCAGTTGCAACCTCTTTGTGTGTTTTTGCAATCAAAACAAATATAAAACAAAAAAGAATTCAGAATATTTTCCATAGTTAGTGTGTAATCTCCTATGTATTGTGAAATGCATGGCTGAGGATTAAATGCTCCCAATACCTAGATAATTTCTAGGTTGAAATGCATGACTTCGAAAGATTTTTAAGTGTTTCTGAAATAGACAGTTGCTTCCTATACTCATCGGATCTGAAGGACCCATAAGTCCAGCAGATTTCTCTGATGTTATTACCTTTAAATGTTTTTATACAAGCTGTGAAAGTTCCATAACTACAATTATCTGAACCAAACTTTCTAATCTGTGAGATATTATTCAGAGCCCATGGCTGATCTAAATGAAGAAAAATAATGTATAACTTCTATCTTGATACCTTTTCTCCCCTGGAAAGATAATGGTGTATTTTGCTTTACTTTGCCAGGATTCAACATCTGAAGACTGGAATCTATTATGAGCTTTAGAAGAGCACTGCTTTGCTCTTGAGTGAAGGGCGTGTGGCATAGTAGGCCATAACAGAGCAAATTTTATCCTAACCATTTTCTAAAGTCCCCAAATTCTAGACATTTATTTCTACTGCTTCATAAATCTCAAAATATTATACATTATCTAATATATTTTTTGCCAGGTAAACTGTCAGTATTACAAAGGCCAGTTTGGATGTTTTCATTAATGTGAAATGGTGAATACCTTTTGGAGTTTAAGAACATCACAGTACTGTAAAAGTGCTGCAAATAAATTCTTTCACACATGAATTTATTCTTGTTAAAGGGAAAGTGCTGCATATTTTAAAATACATGGATATAAATATAAAAGACCTAAAAATAGTCTCATGCAAGTGTCTCCCAGTTTCTGCATTGCTATTTAATACAGAATTTTAAAACCCTTACATGTGAAATGATTTTTATTTAGAAATGCATATTTGTGATTTCTTTTTTGACAAAGAAAGGCCTTTTGTTCTGGTTTCTTCAGCAGAACCTCATTTTGTGACTTTCTACTGTCCCCTAGTGGCATTTTAATCTTTGTAACTATTGTGGTATTGCTATTCTACATTGCTTCTGTGCTTTTCTGTTTCCTTGAGACTATCATTAACAAACATTTAAAATACTATTAAACAACCCATCAACTGACTGTGGAAGCAATAACATTGCTCTTTAGCCCAACCGGTCCTTTCAGATATTTAAAAATTATATAAACAAAGCCAGCAACCATATGCTATCTATATAATGCATTACTTTGTTACAGTAAACATTTCAGATTTGCAGAATGTTAACACAAACCTGATGAAAGAAAAATGTTATTAGTTGTGACGAGCCTCTACATACCCTACAGTAGCTAAAATGTAATTTGTGGAGGTTAGAGAATTATTGTCAGTAGTCTTAGCATGATCATGCATTCTAGCTTTTCTTTTTATTTTCTTCCCTTTAAACTCACACTGCATTTCCATTAGATTGTTAGCAAATTTAATATACACCACAGTGTCACTTTTACATAAAATATTAATATACTACAGAGAAGTACCACATTAGTTGCTATCTCAACTGATAGCTATTGAAAATGGACCTAAGTTTTCCATGTATTTTGTATAGATACACACATTTGATAGGTTTCTTGTTCTTAAATGCATAGTTGCCTGTTCCTTCTTTTGGTTGTATTTGTGTACATTTTCCTTCACAGTAAGGATCACTTTCATTTTCCCAATTTAACTTAGTTTTTGATTTGAGTATGCTTGTTTGTTTTTTTTTTAATTTATTTTGGATGCAACCTTTTTTATTTATTTTGGATGCGAACTACTGTGGTCCCTGCTGTTATGAGCTTCAGTGATTAGTTCTCCCATGCTGTTAATAGGTTTCATTTAACACTAAATATAAGAATATTTCTTTACCTGAATTTATATATGTGTATATATATATATATATATATATATATATGTAGAAAAAAACTGGATGATACAGACAGTTATATGTAATTTTTTACAGATAAGCCTAAATATTTCACTTAGGAATGAAGATCTTCCCCAGATTTGGAAAATCTGAACAAGTTAATTGATGATTCATTTAGTGTAACCAATTACATTTTGAATGAAGGTACAAAAACCTACTTTGATATTTTGAAAAATTGTAGATGCACATACATACATAGAAACATACATTCAAAATTGAAAGAAAGAACCTCTTTAAGCTGTTGGGGTTTTGGGGTTTTTTTAGCTTTCTATAAGAGTAAGAAAATTGAGGTCAGTACAAGAAATGCCTGTTTAATATCTGCCATACTATTTTTAGTTGATAGCTATAAAAAATGACAGCACTGCAAGTACAAGGTATTGTGAAATTTGGCCCATTAACTCAGCATTTCAGGAATCAAAGAGATATATATTGCATTAATGACTTCTTGGCACTGTCTACTAGAGTATTATGGTTGTAATAACTGCCGCACTAAAACTGCTGTTTTACACTTTTATCTTGAACTGGAGCAAAGGCAGAAACCCTTCAGCCATCATATTTTCTTAAAATGGTTCATTGTATGCTGTATGCCTTGGTTTAAAAATAAGAAGGAATGTGCTATGGCAATTTTTACAATTTATGTTCTTCAAAAGACTAGAAGGATTGGTGCTAGTTTTTGAGCCTTGTCTGTCTTCACCAGTCATAGTGCAATTTGGTGTAGATCTGTTTATCCATCCTTAGGTTTAATTAAGATATTCCAAAACAAAGCCCTGGAGTGCTGTCGCTTTGGGCACAAACACAAAAAATGCAACCAATGTTAACATTCTGCTTAGTATCATTTTTCAGATGTAGAAAAAAGATTTTAAAGCTCTCAGATTATACAAGGAGGCTTAAAATATGTTCCCCTTTATTTTTCATATGATGTGGTACAGCTTTCCAAATTCTCTCTTTGATTTTTTTTTCAAACAATAATATCTTAAATTGAAGTGTAAAACTTTTACAGCCTCTGTTTTCACAAATTTTCCTGTTCATTTTTTACAAAAATTCTTCAGCAAGCAGATTTATATTAAGATATAGCTGCTGTTTGTAGGAAACATTGAAACTGCTTTGACAGGCTAAAACGGATTGTAAATTTTTCTTTGAGATGTGTAGCTTTGTTTTAGCAAAACACAGCTTGTTCACAACCTTAGTTTAAAAGATAAAATTATCTATGTCCATTTTATTTGGAGTTTGTATGTTTATGGCTCTAAAAGTTCAATGAAAAAGGTTTTGCCTAATTATTACTAAGATACTACAGAAGATTAAAAATAGCTGTCTTCACTGTATGGCACTAGAACAGTATAAGACTATCAGTGGCCTATTTCCCCAAAATTAGTTTTCTCCATAACATCTAATAAAGCTAAACAGTCTCACATTTTACTACTTAGGAGACTATCTAAACAGAATGAACAGATTTATAGGGTTATTTTTAGTATGTGTCACTTGCATTACAGTTTACTTTTGCTTTTGAAGCTTATTTGACATTCTTGGTAAAAATATATAGTCAGAAATCTCATTAAAGTCCTTCATAAAGTACAGTCTCAATAGGGTTGTTACCTCTCTCCCAAAAAATGGGGGAAAACAGCCCAAATCCATGTATATGTGCATCATGTTGTTTGGATTTTATGTTGATTTTTTTATTAGTGTTTAGAAAACAAATTGAAACACCTGCAGATGAAAGTGTAAAGAATGTTTATAGAAATAATTTCTCAATTAACAGCTAGGTTAAGTAATTAGGCATGTTATCACTGTGCAGTATTTCAGAGAGCAACAGGTAAATTTTGACATGCCTAAAATTTTCTTCCGTCACTGCAAGAAACATTGATGGTGGTGAAATAAGTATTAAGTTCTTGAAATGTAGAATCCTGTGTTTTCTGGAAACCATTTTCCTGTGAATTAGGTGTATATATAAAAGGGCTTGTAAAATTCTGAGTATCTTTTCTGAAAATACACTGTTGTGTTCTATGATGAAATATAGTTATAGACCTATATGTTAAATCCAGTTGGGGCAAAGTGTTTCTGTATGTGAGTTTAACACAACATAGCTTTTGCATATATTTTTAGTGAATCACATTTGTATGAATTGCAGGATATTGAGGAGATAAAAATGAATCCATATTTAACTGTTTTAAGTGTTCTTTCATATTTATGGAAATATTTTGATGGTTCTAAACTATAAAGGAAACCTAAACTGACACTGCCTTCTGGACCTGTCCTATTAATCTGGTTACTGTAAAACTGTGGAATAAGGAAATGCCTTAACCATAGATATTACTGAGCCATAGACTTCAAGTAGATCTTGAATATCAAGATATGGTCAACAAACAAGAATTTTAAATAGACAGATAACTCTCATAAGATTATGTTTTTGAATAAGATTTTTTGAAACTGTCAAGTACTAGTGTAAGGTGAACTGTGAGAAAATTATGTTCCCTTACACACTGACTTCATTTCACATGCACACATAAGCACAAAATTTTATAGACTTTTAAAAATGTTTGCTGTAACCATTTTTAAATGCTAAAAGTCAATATGCAACACTTAAATGTTGAAACAAATAATTTATTTAAATGTGTCTCTTGACAGATTGCTTTCTACAAGGCTGGCATGGAATTGAAAAAATAAAATGATACAGGCTAATAGGTTAATATTAATCCTATCTATAGTGAAGAGGAAATTGAAATAACTTGGAAGGGTTAAAAGTAGGCTGGTTTCTTTCCAGATGTATCTTTAGGAGATTTTTGTTGTATCTGCCTGAATATTAAGTCAGCAAAGTAAAAGTGGTAAATGGTTCCTGTAGCCTGCCAGCAAATTGCGTATGAAACAAAGAATTACTAGCTTCATACTAGCTGATAAAGAATTACTGCACAGACAAAGCCATTTAAAATTTGCAGCTCCAACCAGACAATTTTTTATGTTTTACAAAGAAGTACAATTACATTTTGAATGACCTTATGCCACAATGATGATATAAAGAACAGATTTGTCTCTGCTCCTGGGTCTAGCTTGTATATCCCATATTCATCAGTACATTTCAGTTGGTGTAGCTGAGATTGTCTATCTTTGTCAATTTTAAGATATGAATTAAACTCAAATGTCTTTCAAATGTGATACTGTACTTACTCTGTTCAAATAATAGAAATAATTTATTGCAGTAATCTGGATTTATGTCTTGGTTAGTTAGAGTAAATATATGGCCTCTATGGGATTCCCTTTTGCCCCTTAAATTCCACAGTGCTTTAACATGTATTTGTGAGTTAGAGAAAGTTTAGTATGTTTTGCAAAAAAAAAAAAACAACCAAAACCCAAAACTTTAAAATTTTTACTGATGAGAAATGAAACTCAAAAATAATGTTGCAAGCTACACAAGTTATTTCAAATATCCCTTGCAGTTTTAAGTACAGCAGTTAAGATCAGCTGATAAGGCATTTGAAAGCTAAAAGGCTGAAAATCTATATGTTAATTATATTATATATTTATTATAATAATCAAAACATTAAAGTTTGAAAAGTTTTCTCTACCCAGTACATCTTTAATTATTCTCTTTTAAACTATAATTTTCTGATTGTATTTGTGGTATTAAAGTATTTTTTGTGATTTAGGTTATTGTGCAATTTTTACTTCCTCCTTCCTGGAATGTCCAAGACAAACCTACACCTATTCATCTGCCCATATTAATGAACCAGGACAAAATTGGAGATATTTAAAAAAATTATCACATTAATTGAAGACAAACCTGTATTTTATTGCAATGGGAAATATAAAGTGTTCCACAGTTTTCAGGGGAGTCTAGTTATGGTTTTTTACTTACAAAATCTGATACATGTAAAAATGTTAACTCTCACTAAATCAGTCATTGCCTTTTACAGATAAAGTTTTTCAGCAAAATGTATAATGAGAGGAAAGTGATGAAAGCATTACCTGTTTTAGAGGAAATCTAGACTGTTATGCCTATCAAAATAGTAGCAACCTTTTTTGTGTTTTTTTACATTTTGTAAGGTAAAATTTATGAAATAGTTGAAAGGAGTATCTGCATATATAATCATAATTAACCTTAGTTTCTGAGGTGGTGAGGTAGTTGCAAACAGTGCTTTTAAATTGGGAAATGGGTCTTTTAACTGTTTTGGGCCGCATACCTTCAGTTATACATATATGTATAAATACAACTTCTGAAACAATAAATATATATTTTTAAAATACTTGGTCTTTTTTTTTTTTTTAACTTAGTGGGATAAATGATCCTGTTAGTTCAAGTTAGGATAAAGAGATGGCTTCATTTTAGTAGTCTTCTACTACCTGTTTGTACCTATAACATCACTGTTGCGTCTACCATGCCACGTGAAGAGTTTAAACACAAGTTG
The DNA here is from genome assembly GCF_028018845.1 of Melospiza georgiana. Taxonomy (NCBI): domain Eukaryota; kingdom Metazoa; phylum Chordata; class Aves; order Passeriformes; family Passerellidae; genus Melospiza; species Melospiza georgiana. Next base: position 34,315,255 of record NC_080435.1, read on the forward strand.
ATCCCCTAAATAAACACGTATTAAGTGAAAAAGCATTTTTAGTTTATTGTGCAGTTCTGTATCTAGGTATGCTTTTAATTAAACACTAGTCCATAAATAAGCAAATAATAGAAGTTAGCAGAGAAGCAGTTGATCTAAATCATGACAGTAGCTCATTTATCTTTGTCCTAACAAGACAATAGGAAATGACACTAAGCCGTTGTTTTCTATGCATTAAGATTTCCTTCTTAAACAAATGCAATTGAGGCAGTTTGTTTTTCAGCGACAGCCCAGCACGCAATGCCAGTGGCCAGAGTTTTGTCTTGTCTTCATCCAGGGAAGGATTAATCTTTGTGATGGTGCAAACAAAATGTATGTCTGAGGTCAAAGTGCAGGTTGCCTTTTGGGATCTGCATTACATTAATGTCATTTTTGGGTTCCTGACGTTAATCAAAACCAACACCATAAAGCGTCACTTAGCTAATTTGTGTATTATTGTCAATGTTACCATTAATTATGCGTTTGTGAGGAAAAAGAGGATTAATGAGATGTCACAGGTAATTTACAATGATCAGGCTCCCCAGGACATTAAGAAAACACTAGCTGTGTACGATTACCATTCAAACATAATAGTACTCATGCAGGAAAGCTTTTGTTAAGTCTCTGAAACAAGTTTTTCTACTGGTATAATATGTACTTTATATTGTCTGTAGAAGGTTTCTTTTAATGCAAAAACAGTGTAGCAGTTTGGATTTCTTTACTGAGCTTTCTATTAAAGACTAATAAAAATCTGGTGCTATGTTTTAAATGGACAGTCCTTGAAAAAATCTGCTCTGTCATATTGACTTGTTGTGAGATACTCTTTTGCCTGACAAATTTCTACAGGCAGTATTAATAAACACAAAATCTCCTTAAAAGTGCAAGATTATCAAGTGATAATACCATCATTAATGCAGTTACTATCATGTGATGCTTTGTATATATTACAGAAGCAAAAAAACCCCATTATGTTTCTGTATTTATGGGATATGTATCAATACCACTTGTAGGTGATAAAGACAAACTTCAAATGAGATGAGTTTGTCCATTCAGTAACTAATAATCCTATTTATTCCATTGATACTTCTGGTTTTTTAAACTGTATTGCTGACTTATTAATGCATTTTAGTACAGATTTTATAGAAAAGTTGCTTGTTGGACAATAGGTCAAACTTTGATCCCAATTAACAGTAGTTCCAGTAGACAAGGGATTAATTTTACTTAATTTCATAATTGTCCGTGTAGGGCTCATTTCTGCTAGAAAACCGAATCTGTATTGATTTCAATTAACTTACTGAACTTGAATCCTCTTGAACAAGGTTTTCTAATACATCCAATATTGCTGTCCGTTTCTGACAATGATTCCTTTATTACTTTTGTCGTGGTTTTGCCCCAGCTAGCAATCAAGCCCCACAGGGCTGCATACCCACTCCCCCACCAGCAGGACTGGGGAGAGAATCAGAAGGGTGAAAGCTGGAAAACTTGTGAATTCAGATGAAGACAGTTTAATAGGGAATGCAAGAACTGTTCACACATAAGCAAAGAAAAAGAAACAATTAATTCAGTGCTTCCCATGGGCAGGTAGATGTTGAGCCATCTCTGGGACAGCAGGGAGCCATGACATGTCTTACCATTACTTGGTAAGACAAGCGCCATCACTCGAAATGTCCTCCCTTTCCTCCTTCTTGGCCTCACTTTATATACTGAGCATAATGTCATGTGGTCTGGGATGTCCCTGTGGTCAGTAGGGGTCACCTGTCCCAGCTGTGTCACCTCCCAGCCTCCCATGCACTCTCAGTCTTCTCACCAGCCTGGCAGTATGAGAAGCAGCAAAGGCCTTGGCTCTAAGCCCTGCTCAGCAATACCAGAACACCTCTGCATTATCAACCGTGTTCAGCAAAAATCCTCCCTGGCTGTGCTAAAGAAAGTTAACCCTGCCCCGGCCACAACCAGCACAACTTTGAAGTCATATGAAAACAAGAATATCTGACAAGAAAACTGTTTAAAAGAAAACATTAGATTTCTGTACCTCTCAATGAATCTGTCAATAATTCTCCCCAAGATTATCCTGGAATGTGGAGGACAATTATCAATGGTAATTCCAATCAGAAATTATTCTTAGATATAAATCATTTAATTTGATGATTTTTCCCCACTTCCCTATGATCTCACAGATTGTTTTATACAGGGTCTTAATATCTAATGTCTTCCCTTCAGTTAACCTAGCACTGCCCTCTTACCATAAATTTTATCAGATTGCCTTATGAGCAAATATAGCACTTAGAGAATTAACTGCAATATAATAAATCCCTTTTCAAGCATATTTATTGTGAGTCAAAAGCTGATACTTTGGAAACTAGTTCAAATTTTTATCCTTCTATAATTTCAAACTGTGTTGAGTTTAACAGTCTTCCCATTGTCTTGATGTCCTCCTGAAAAGAACTATTTTTACTTTAATACTCAAATGGCTCTCTGCTTCTCCTTTGAGTCTGGCAGGAGGAAAGGATTTTTTAAAAGGTATTAATTGCTATTAATATTGGGCTATATCCTACTCAGGGTCTCAGGTACTATTAGGGCCCCACAGGCGGAAGGACTGCTCATGTAAAACACTACTTCCATCCTGAAGCCCTAACTAGCTTCGTTCCACTACTGCCAAGCAAGAGCCATAAACAACAGTGGCCAGTGACTAGATATGGAGCTCACAGACTATGAAGAAAATTGAATAAATTCTGCATTTTTTAAGGTACATATTTATGAGTATAGAATAGTTTCTAAATAAAGCTCTCTTCAGGAAAAAAGGACATTTTTATTTTGCTTTCAAATGCAGGGCACTAGGTTTATATAGAAGGCAAGCATGTTACCTGCAGCTGCTGTTAACTATTTGACACAGTGTATTAGCTACACTAAACAGTTTGAAATAGAATTCAGAAGATAACTTGTTAAACACTATTTTAAAATAATTGGCATGATATTATACGGAAGCTAGAACAAAGATAAAGAGTGGTTAAACAAGACTTTAATGTTAACAGCTAGATTTGGAAGCATTTATGTATAAACTGCATAAAAGCTTGTAGTTGGATATGCAGGATATCATATAAAACTGTCACTTCATGCAATTATTGATGATCAAGATACTAAGTGCAAGCCTGAGAAAATAGCACTGCTGAATATTAGAACTGGGCAAGAATATTGTAATGAATGATGGATCTGCTGAAAATTGCCAAAAAGTTGCTTCTGATATTATCAAGACTACTCAGTTAACAGAATTGAATTTGTAGTCTTATTTTTGGGGGAGTGTTTACCCTTTTCATTTTAGCAACTGAGGCTTAAATAGATGCTGTCGTGTCATGCAACTGAAATATGGAACTTGGAGAGTCCATTCAATTTTGTGAAATTTCAGCTCACCTCTTGGGAAGACACCAGAATTTGCTAAATACAGATAACTTTGTGTGCAAGTTTTTCTAAGAATTTGTAAAACTGCAACAAAATAAGAAGGGATGTCAGTATGATTTTTAAGAAAGAAAGGAGTCTTTAAATGTATGCTGTGAATGAGGTCTCAGATCCTTTTCATCTTTGCCCAGATTCCTGTTCCAAAAAGAATTTCCAGGCAGCTCAGTCTGCCCATGTTTCTCTGCTTGAGGCAGCTTAACTTAGATGTTTACATTTAAAAATTCAAAAAAAGAGATTTGATACATATGTACTCCCTTAATGAGTGAGACCTCTTAATTTGCCTTTGTTAAAAAAAAAACCCCTGAATTAGTATAAATTAGATGAGAACACTGCATCACATAAAATTCTTCCTCTAGACATGTGGTGGAGTCTCAGAGATCTGAAGTGACATGGACCACATCCTCACCTGCCTTGCAGAGGAGAAATTTGGAACAAATCTCAGATAAGAATTGTACCCAAGGAATAACTCTAAGGATTTAGAATATCTTCCCAATGTTTTTGAAATATTGTGTTTGTTCCAAATGAAACAATTTTGTTTTGTGACTCCATAAAGAAAAACAAGAACAAATATATCTGTTGAATTCAAAACAGCTCATCTTAAGGAAACTAAAAATGAGTAGAGTAAAAAAATTTTATTGAATTTGGAGATCTCTGAACGTATCATTAAGGGACTTCTTGGGTATTTGCTTACTGCTCTCATCAATTGCTCTTAGCTGAAATGTTCAGTCCAATTTGGTCTAGAGACATACTTTAAAAGCAAGAGCTGATGTGTTTGTGACATCTGTCATTTGGGTCACTTTAATGATTGCTTGGCAGAATGTAAGTCTGACAGTCATCTCATCAGAAGTCTGTTTAGATGGGGTTTTTTGCTTAGTAATCCTGTTGCATGTCAGGTAAGGAAAAACCAGAATGAAATCTAGATCCAATGCAGTTTGCTTGAGTTTGCTAGAAAATTCTGCAACATGCAAATCGCAGGTTTTCTCCTTCTAAATTAAGAAAGAAATTGAAGGTAAGAAAAATGAGTTAAAGCAAGATAGTAACATGTCAAACAGCTTCAGGGGAAATCTACATATTTTTCTCGGCACTCTAGCTAAATACTAATGAGCTTATTAAAATAAAGTGACAAAAAAAAAAAAGATGCTTTACTTTCTCTGTTTGACCTTTGTGCAGTGAAGGTAAACATACTGCATCGTTTGAATAATGCATGCAAGACTATTTATTGAATACATTTCAATGTATTGAATACATTTCAATGTATTGAATACATTTCAATGTGATGAAATGTTTTGATATAACTTCTGTTTATGAAAAAAAGCTTCTATTCTCCTAGAACATGGTTCTGGATTTTGAAATAATTCAGAATACTTTAAAACATATGCATCTATATGAGGACCACTACATTTTTTCTTTACTTACTTTCATGAAAGAGGTGAGTAATATATTTATCTACAAGCTCCTGTATAAAAAATCAATAAGAAATATATTGGAGAGAAACTAATACCTGAAGACTAATTTTATTTGAGTTTCTTTTTCTGTGACAGAACAGAATTTTTGAGGTTACAAACCATCAGTTGGAATATTTAACTAATAAAAAAATGGAACAACACCTCTGCTGTTGTGTAGTATTGAGATTTAACAGAGGAAAGCAGATTTTCTTAGAAGGCGTATAGTCTGAGGGGACTTGTCTGTCAACTTATGTGCTGAGCTGGGTGAATACAGTACATTTCATAATGTCCAAGAAACACTGAAAAAAAATATGAAGTTTCTGATAAATTTAAATAATTATTTACCATATTATTCATGTGCATTTTATGCATAAAGGAACCTGGATATTAACTGGCTAGTGCTGTTCATAACCAATATTGAAACAAAAGCTTATAAGGAGGATAAGAGGAAAGGAAGGGACACAGAGGATTAATTCTCACTCTTCTACCCCTGATATCAGTGTATTTTATTATGAAGTAAATTTTTCAGAAGGAGTAGAAAGCTGACTTTTTTAAAATTAAGAAGTTTAAGTTTATTGCATTAACTACTTGTTCTTATCAATGATCAATAAAGCAGTTTACAGAGTCACTGCAACTATTTAATAAATGGTACAATTGCTATTATAATATCCTTAATTGTTTGTCATGTGTTAAATATTATATGTGTATTTTAATGCCTATGTTTCACAGCAGTAATTATTTTAAGTCAGATGATTTGTTTGTGTTTTTAAACAATGCTGTTTTGAAATTAAAATTTACCTGTTCTCTTTTGGAATTTAAGCACATTGCATCAACAAAACCCTAAAAAATATTCAGACTTTTAAATGATAATAAATTGTACAAGTAGCAAAAAAGACTGGGGTATAATGATGTGGAACTTTCTCTTTCCTTAAACCGTTGAATGAAAAAAATAATATAATCTTGTCTTTTTGCAGCCTTGTAAAGAGCTCAGTTTCAATTTTTTCAATTGGTGAATTTTCTTAAAGTGAAGTATCACAGTGAATGTAGCTCCAAAATACAATACAGAACCAGACTCTATGCTTGATTATGAAATTATATGCGGTTTCTTTTAACTTGTTAACACAAACATCAGCAGCATGTGAAAGTTGTTTCTAGTGTTTGGATACATTTGCAAATTAATTTGTATGCAGAAAACTCATGAAATAGAAGGGCAAATAAAGCAGACTAATCTGCAAACTTAGTAGTCTAACGAGAAATAGCAGGAAATTATTTCTGAAATTATAGTAGTCTAACGAGAAATAGCAGGAAATTATTTCTGAAATTAATATCCTCCTGTAGCATATTCAGTGGGATATTGATCCCACCGTGGAAGACTTTCCACTTACTGAAAGAGAATATTGGCAAGATCACAACCTGGATAGCTTTGAATGAGGTTTTTTAAGGGTTTTTTTGAGCTAAACTTTTTGGATTTTTTTTTTTTTTTGTTAAAACCAGGCTCTAGCTACATATTTACTGAATGTGTTCATGCCTTCTTGGTCCTTCAGTCTTGGACCTTTATTATTACAGGTTCTCTGTTAAGCATGACTGCTTTATTGCTTTAGATCTCTTTCTTCCACAAGTTCCTACATTTTGCTTTGAACAGTGGGTCATTTTCACTTTTGCTGAGGAAAGCTCTTGTTGCTAAAATAAAGTCAACAAAATGTTTCTTCAGGTTAGTTTTGTAGTGGATATCATTCAATTATTAAGCATTTGGTATAAACCCACCTATATATTTATAGTTCTATATTTCTATATTTCTATTTATATTAAACATGAAATTTACAATATTAGACCTTTATTCTCTGTTGACTCAGACTTTGCTCTGATCAGACCTTTTGTCTGAAGTACATGTGCATTCAAACCTACATTTACCTAAGGAAATCATAAGTATTACTCTGACTGAAGTCAGTGTTTTTCAGTGCTCTATTCTTTCTTCTGTAATTGGTCACTTTCTGGTAATTACCTTATTGTCAATATTTTTAATTTTATTTTGATTTTAACATAGAAATAGATAAATTGTAAGGTAGTTTCAATATTTTGCCCTCCAGGAGACATTGAAGACCTTTGTGATAATTTTCTACTTTTATGTCTTTGTTTCTTTGGAGTTTGGAGTTTAGTTTTTGAGATAATTGAGTTAATAATTTATTCTCAAGTTTTTGATCTACTTTCCGTTTATGTTTTCTTAGACCAATTTGAGATCAGTATTGTAAAATTAACATGTGTTTTTCATAGAGTGTGGCTTCCCCCCTCATTCCTGCTACTGTCTTTCTTGGTTGGTATTCTGAGCTACTTCTTCAGAGATACAGTCAATTCATGTGTAACAGCTTATGTATGTAGGGATATGTAAACATCTGAAGCATTCCAATTGTCTACCCTTGTCTTTTTTTTTATTATGTAAACTCTTTATAAATGTTTTTCTTTAGCATTAAAACATTCAGAGGTTGATTATGTCCAATTTTTTTCTAGTGAATAACCTATATTTTGTGTAAATAAATCTGCAATATCAAAACAGATGCATTTTGGGATTGTTCTATAGAAGTCTTCAATGCCAGCTTTTTTCTGTATAGTGCTAAAGGCTTAAACAAAAGGAATCACATTCTCTATGTAATTCTGCAGTGGTTTGTTATCTTAATTACTAGGTGTATTATTTTAAATGTAACTAAAAGGTAGCCTAAATTAATTAAAATCTTTACCTGAGCTCTGAGATTTGAATCATGACAGTGAAGCAGAATAATTATTCCCTCACCATCATTAGAAAACTACCCAAGGTAGACATTTTCTTTGTACTGTATGTTAGGCAAAGGTAGCTAGTAGTTAAAAATCTCACCATTTATTGTTAAAAGTCAGCTTTCTTTTATAATTTAGATGGAAAAAACCAGTATCGCTTCACAGATGTGTAAAATATTAAATTGTTTATTCTTAAGAATATGTATCTTTTTAAAAGAATGCTATCAATATTTAGTTTATTCATCTTTTAGCTATTATTCTTCTATGAAGAGAATCATTCCGATTTTTACTGAATTCCATTTTTTCTTTGTTCCTGTTTATATCTCTTTTGATAAAACATTATTTTAGTCACAGCATCAATGACTACCTATATATTTTTAACTTGGTCATAGAGAAAATTACATTTCTTTTATAAATTTTTCCATAAATAGCCATTTCGTTTTGTATGTATTTATGTATGCAGTTTTAAATTCAGCTGTGAAAATGCTTTTTCATTTGCAAAGTAGATCTTGATTATACTTTTCTCAAAGTTCTTTTCAGTTTATATTGGTACACCTAAATTTTATCACCAACCAACAAAGACAGGTTTTTTAGACCTCACCAAGAGCTTTGTGATGATACCCCTGAGGTATCTTCAGAGTTATGCAGGTGTCAGAGTCTAAAGCACACTAGGTCTTCAGTGAAGTGACAATATAAGATTTCTAACAACAACAACAAAAAAATAAAATACAAGCAGCAGCACTTCTGATGCATCTGAAGCCAAGCTGTGTCAGCACTTTTGTGGTCCTGCCTGCCTTGGCCCCAGGATTGTGATGCAGCTCCTTCCCTTAATCTGCGCTGTTGACACTGATGCTCATCTGATCTTGTGATGAGCTAGCTCAGGCAGGGAAAATCAGCAAATGTTTTTGACTTGTCTTGTTTTCTCTTATAAGGACAGTCTCCTGCTAGTTTATTTCCTGGAACAGAGCAAGGGAGAAGGACTCCAAGGGTGACATTTCAGGTTGATGTTAACTGTTGTGGAATCACAGCCTGAGGCTATAGTGCAGCTAGAATTTTGAGATGGAAGGATCTGCAATGATTGTGAAAAGAAAAAGCTTCCTGACCTAACCTTAGGCACTCATTCTAGGTGCATTCTGCTTTTTCTTCAGTATTTTATTTCTGTATAAAATCAACCATTTTTGGAACTGATTGAAGTGATGTTTCGCTTTTTTTTTTTTTTTGCTGATTAGTGTTCAATCAGATCAGTCTCTCCTACAGCATCACATAAAGGAGTGAGGAAAAAATAGGGAAGGGCTAACTAAAACTTCCTCTTTGTTACAGGGTTTATGCTCTCTATAAATGTTAATTTAATTATATATTGTGAAAGGCTGCTGTAGTTGCTAAGAGAGATTCACCAGGGTCTGAAAAGAGCATAGCAGCCAATGGAAAGAATTGATAGTCATTATGCACAGAGGCTCATAGCGGCTGGTGACAAGGGCCTATACCAGATATGTTGAAAATTTCTTGCAGCTGATGGAAAAGGTCCAGGCTGTCTAGTGTGGGAAACATATGACAGTTGATACAGTGACCTATGGGTTCTAAAGAATAGTTATGGGACAAAAAATTGGTCAGGAACTTGAAAGTGCATAAGGCCTTTTTTGTCTCCAAAATAAAACCAGGTTTGCAACAATCTGCAGATGCCCAAATCTTTCTCCTCCCACACCCCAGAGACTCCCTAATTGTGAATTTGCATTGTTCTTTCCTTTGGTTTTGCCTATGGCCTTTGGCAACTGCTTTGCTGATCCCACCCAGTAACAAGAACATGATTGGACATCTGTCATCAATCATTGTGGGAATGTGATGCTTACTGCATTCAAGTAGAATTTGTTATATAATTGCAGGAAGGCAGGTTGTATTTTCAGGTAGTAAAATAGAAGACCTTGAAAAGATAAAAAAGAAAGGAATTGGCATTTCTGTTCATAAGTTTCCGGTAGTTTTCTCTACTTTTTCAATTAAAGGCTGTAAGTTGGATATAAACTTCAGCTAGTTTAGGCACTGAATGGTCTTTTTCTTTTGCATCCTGAGATGTTAGATCTTGTACATCAGTGTAGCCACTTTGCTAGATAACTCTTCTTGCAGTGAAGTCAAATGGTACTTAAACTTCACAGCAGCAGAGCAGTGCAGGTACACTGGAGACATCCCTCCACTAAAGAGTTTTGTGTGTGTTTGCAGTGCTCCTTGAGCTGTAGTTGTTAGGTCCATTCATATACTTGTTTACACAGTTGTAAACATGTTTACATTGCAGATAGTAAAGGTGCTGAGCTTGAAAATCAGCAAAGGATGCATGTAAATTTGACAATAGAGTGTAAACAAAAATGTATCTCAGAATGATCTTTACCTTGGACTCTCTCAACACAATGCTGAATCTGAAGATGCAAAAGGCAAGTACAGTTCAGTGCTAGCTGGGCTTCAGCTTCTGTTAGATTCAGGAGGATCTGGCAGCCAAAAACATCTGCTTCTGCATGATTGAGGCTATAGAATTTCAGTAATTCTGAGATTGGTGAAAACCAAGTTTTATACTTGTAAAGTATAGGTTAAGGTCTGCTGGGTTTCAGAATACACCAATGGTGCCAATCACTTGAAGGTGTGGCTCAGGACCCTCAGCCTGTCAACAGATGGTCCCACTGAATGCCATCACATGTTCTGACTGTCCTTTCCAAAAGTGCATCTGTGTCCTTAAGGAACGAGTAAGGGCAAGTCCCTATGTGAAGGGATGGACACAGGACACAAGGAGTGGATCCAGTTACGAGACCTTAGCTCTGCAGAGGAGCTGTTTCTGGAATAGAATAGAGTGTTTTCAGTGGGAGGGGATCTGCAATGATCACCCAGTCCAACTGCTGGACCACTTGAGGGCTGACCAAAAATTGAAGTGTGTCATTGCGGGCATTATCTGAATCCCTCTCCGCCTGGGACAGTCTGGGGGCACCAACCATCTCTAGGAGGCTGCTTCCAGTGTTGGTCCTCTTGCCTCATCATACATCAAGCTTCACACTCAGTTTGCATGAAGCCACTGATGGCCATCTTGCTCCCAATTCTAAGACTAGGTCACTGTGATCAACACAGCTGTCAGCATGCCCTAAACATAATTTACTTTTGAGAGAGTTTTAAGTTTAGAAGCATTTGGGAAACATATAAGCCACAATTTCCATGCCATTCAATTTTGTAACATACATGCCTTCACAAATTATTCTATTATTTTAACTGATTTGGGGAATTTAAAAACTCAGTAATTGTTTGGGGAGAGAGTTTTGTTATATTTTTCCCCACTGTAAATATAATTATCTTTTACAATAAGTGTTTTGGACCAAATTCACAGATTCTATTCAGGTATAGCAAGAGAAGTTCTTTGCATTTCTGGCTGTGGTTGATTCTTATATGCATCCTAGCTTTACTTTTATCATGTTGTCACTATTGCTTATCTTATAAAAATTTGAATATATGCTTTTTATACAATTTTAAAGTATAACTTCAACTCATTGTATTCTGTAGGTGTCTTTTGAGTTTTCAGATAAAATTCAAAATAATCTTTCTTAATCTGAGCAGCCTCAGTGATTTTTACAGGTATTTACAGATGGTTTCTGGTTAACGTGTAAATTCTCTTAACTGCTAAGTGCAGAGTTTTGTTAGCAATTGTTGCAAGTCTGAAATTGGCCCACTGATAGGGGATATTTAAAAGGGTAGAAAGTCTGTAAGTAGTTTTATAAAATTCTGAGTTAAAAAAAAAAAGGAAGAAAAAGGATTGATTTCATACATTCCCAAAGGTCATGGGGTCCATGGAGAATTTACCCATCTATAATAGCAAAGCAGGTTATTGACAAATTACATGAAACTGGACCATGGTTCACTATAGTGTTGTTTGATTGTGGGTTATCATTCTCAGTATTCTTCTCTCTGTTTTGGAAGCATTTTCTTTTATTATTTTCTAAAATCATAAAATTTCAAGTGCAGTTGGGTTGTCTTAAGTTGAACATTCACTTTGGAACTACATTTAGAAATCAGTCCAAATGTTTAAGTCAAATAAAGGTAAATATGCTGAAATCCACCTATGGCCTGTAGGCTACTGAACCTACCTGCTTGCTGCAGTCTTCTCTATTTTTTCTTTATTTATTGTGAATAGTGGCTTGAGGGCAGTTAGGTTCTAGTAAACGCCAGGATTAAAATTTTATTTGTTATAATTTAACAAATTATAACAAATAAAAGAAGAGACAGTGCTTTTGGGTCAGAGAAGTTAGGAATTAAATGATGAAGTGAAGAAATTATTTTACTAGCCAAATTCAGAAGGTGGGATGTCTGTAGAAAGTAGAATAGTATAATTAATTAAAAATCACTACTTACTAATTGTAATTCTGCAAAAGTACTGTGGCAAAAGCCTGAATGTGTGGTTGTACTCTGATAGCCTTCAATGGGAATGGGAGGAAATAAATTGACTTCTAAAAGTGTTCCATTTTTGTTTGGTTGGATTTTGCTGTGTGGAGTTTTTTTCTGTGGTGGTTTTTTTTTTATTTTTAGTTGCTTTTGGGTTTTTGAAGCTAAGTGTATTTATTTGCATTTATTTTTAAAGAAACTGAAGATTAAGTCAAATTGCAATCAAGATTAGGATTGCACATCTTCTGCTCCAGTATACAAGTGCAATCCAGTATACATTTCGTCTCATCTATTTCAGTTTTAAAGATCCCTAAGGTTTTGTTTTACTTGCCCTGTGTGTGGAGGAGAAATTCATTTAGGTTAAAGTGACAATAAACTGGTCTTAAAAGACATATGTTGTTGACATATGGAGAAAGGAAAAGCTTTTTGAGAGAAAGTTTGTTTAAACTGATCTCAAAATACTGAAGTGTTCCAACTGATAGCATACCTCTTTTTATGGTTTATAAACAAAACCTTTTTTCCTAACCATGTATGATTCTAACTTGTTCTCTGCTATTCTTAATTTAGTCTATTGTGGTGAAGTTCTGAGGCCAGATCCCATACCTTGTTATACTGAGAAAATCTGTGTTCCATCATTTCCTTTATTGTGAAAGACTTTGTTTATTCACTCTTTAATTTACTGTCCTCTAGATGACCTAACAGTCATCTAATTTTATTTTTTAAAATGAAAACTATGTGTAGAGAAAACTCAAGGTAATCTGTATGTGACTATTTTTGTCCTATGTTTAATTCTTCCCCTTTTGTCTGGAAAATTCCCAGAAAACTTTCAGAAGAAGAATAGTAAAATGAATTTGTGTCTGTTTTGTTTTAAATAATTTCAACTTAAGCATATTACAGTCCACTGGATAGGATATAAAATCAGAAGAGTTGTCAGAAAGAAATTACAAAGAAATTACACAGACCTTATTCTAGGATGAACTTGAAATATATGAGGTATTTTATAATATAATGCTGGTACCAAATATCCATGAGTCCTATATTCAGATTCCAAATAGAATTATCAGAACATTAATGTTGCAAAAGGCCTCTAACATCTAGTCCAGCCTTTGACTGAACATGACCTTGTGAATAAAGCCATTGCACTAAGTGCCACATCCAATCATTTCTCAAACACCTCCAGGAATGGTGACTCCACCGCTTCCCTGGGAAGACCATTCCAATGTTTGACAACCCTTTCCATGAAGAAATTATTCCTGAACACATGGTATTACTCCTGAAATCTGAATTTTCCAAACATATTTAGATCTACATTGTAGGTGTAAGTATTTGATTCTTGAAAACTGAAATCTGATTGTGTTGACACAGTTAGCTGTCTTTCTGTTGTCAATAAATCTTTTGAAATTGCAGTGATTAGGAGATAAACACATACAAATATGTAAATATTGTGTGTCTAGGAAAAATGGGGCCAGATATTTTACTGATGTAGGCTTTCATACTTCAGTGGAAGACTGGTGTTTTCCATCATTTGAGAAGCCAGGCTACAATATTTATATGCACATGTACACAAATACATGATAAAATGTATAAAGTTAGTATATCTCAATTATTTTTTTAGGTAATTTAGTTTGTGTGTATTACAGCCATTTTAATTAGTGCATAGTGTGCCAACAGAAAATCACATATAGCAGGGAAGGAATGGAGAAATCATGCCATTCATCACTGTTTTGGCATCCAGACTGAGTTTTAATCAGAGCTAAAATGAGCTCAGCATTTGTTCTGCATTTGCAACAGTAACTTCTCTTTGTAATATATGGGAAGTGACTCATTTTATCAAAGAAAAATTTATTCATTATTTGGCTGCTGTTGTCACATTGAAATATAGTTTGTCTTAAAACAAAGTTAAGTGTTACCTGGAATGAAATAACAGTTATATACAAAATTTTTCTTTTCTTCTTTGTGTGATTTGGCTTACTGGCTAAAATTAAAGTAAACACTTCCTTCTTCACAGTAAGGGTTGCTAACCATTCAGATATATTGGCAATCACCCTCCTCAGTAAAATATTTAGAAGAAAATGAAACAAAAACTTAATGGTCTGGAGATTACTGGGCTCTGGTCAAACAGTGTTCCAGCTATTTTCAGATCTCTTTAAGACATATTTCAATAATTATGAGCGCCACCATTGTCATCAAAGAATTTCAGTTTAGATACAGAACTGAATCAGGATCATGCCAGCTCCTGCCTCTTAGTGTCCATAGGATACACTATCTTGAAAGCAGAATCACAGAATTGTAGAATGGTTCGCGTTGGAAGAGACCTCAAAGAAATCTCATTCCAAGCCCCCTGCCCTGAGCAGGGATGACATTCCTAGAACAGGTTGCTAAGGCCACCATCCAACCCACCTTTGAAAACTTTCAGGGGTGGGATACTAACAACTACTCTGGGCAAACTGTACCAGGGCCTCACCACCCTGTGAGTAAAGAGTGTCCTCCTGACATCTAATCTGCATGTCTCCTCTTTTAGTTCAAAATCTCTGCCCCTTGTCCTGTTACTACTTGCCTGGGTAAAAATGTCCCTATCCCTCTTTTTTATAAGCCCCCTTAAGGTACTGGAAGGTGCTGTAAGGTATCCTTGGAGCCTTCTCCAGGCTGAACGACCCCAGCTCTGTCAGCCTGTCTTTGAAAGAAGGTGCTTCAGCTCTCTGATCATCCTCATGGCCCTCCTTTGGACCTACTCAATCAGGTCCACATCTTTCTTGTGCTGAGCACTCCAGACCTGCATGTGATTCTCATAAGGGCAGAAGTTAACTTCAATACTTTACCAGAATCATTTGATACAAGGAAAATTATTATTATTATTATTATTATTATTATTATTATTATTATTATTATTATTATTATTATTATTATTATTATTATTATTATTATTATTATATTTTCCTCATTTTTCCCCCAGTTGTTAAGAAAATAATTAATATTTGGAGGAGAAGGGATGTGTTTGCACTCCTGAGGCCCTGATTATTGCTGTCAATGAGTCAGGACAAAAATGCACGGCTACATTAGTAATAAAATGCTTTACACTAAAAATGTGTGCCTGTTGCTGAATGGGGCAGGTTATCCAGTGACAACAAACACAGAAAAATCTGAGTTATTTAGTGTCTTCTTTACACCAGTCTTCATGACCCAGGTGTCCCAGATTCCTGTTTAGTAAAGGGGGTTGAGAAGCACCTGAACTCCCATGATGTATGACAATGGATTCAGGAATTACTTTAGAGAGGATGACCCTTGTAAGACTGTGGAACCTGATAGTTTTCCTATCACTGAGAGCATGCTGAGAGCATTCTCTGGTGTCCTTGCAGAGTCACTTTCTGTCATATTTTAAAAGTTGTGGAAATCTATGGAGGTCCCTGACAACTGGAAGAAAGCGAATGTTGTATCCATCTTCAAGGAATACCAAAAAGTGCAGACCAGTCAGCCTCACAGTGATTCACAAGAAAACCATGGAGTCTCCCAAAGAATGTGTCTGGAGATAAAGGAGAAGGTAACTAACAACATGCCTTTACAAAGTGTTGATCATGTCTGATGAATCTGAGTGACTCTATGAACAAAACACTGGATTTCTGGATGAGGGGAGAAATGTGAATGTCATTAAATTTAGCAAGGCTTTTGGTGCTGTCCTCACAATATTCTTGTACCCATATTAGGATTTTACAGTCTGGATGAGTGACCAACTAATTATTTACAATACCAGTTGGATGATTTGATATGGAAGTGGTGGTTTCAGGTCGTCTTCCTGGGTGTCTGTGACAGGGGTATTCAGGGGCCTACACTGATACCCATCCTCTTTATCAATGAGCTGAGATGGACAGATGGACCTCACTCTCAAATTTGCAATGGCCCTAGACTGGGGACTGGTTATTAAAGCCAACGGGAATCTTTCCATCAAGGAGGACCTAAGCAGACTTGAAGAAATGGGCTGACAGCAACAAGGACAAATACAAGGTCTTGCAGCAATGGACTGATTCACTGGGGAGTAGCTCTGTGCAAGAGGACATGGATAATACAATTTTGAATGTTCTCATAACATCTGACTGCATTAACAATCCAAAAGATTGATCCTTCTTTACTGAAGAAAACCAGATAATTGTACTCAAACCAGACAAATATAGAAGTAAATAAATTAAGAGCACTTACAATTACTTACTCCACCCCACCTCAGCCTCATTTTTTTAAAAATTTAAATCCATATTCTCAAATGGTCATTTCATTCTGTGATTGCTTTATGTGCCACAAATGCAATGCTTCCATATGGTAGCATCTCAGAATACTGCTTTCTATTAATTCCCATCAGATAGAATATTGGTTTACACAGCCTTTCTTCAATTTTGTTGCTTCTCAGACAGATTATATCGCTGCAATATCTCATGGAATTAAATGCTCACACAGATGGGTGTGCTTTCATGACAAGGTTGAAAGATTGGGAAAGGACTAGAAGAAGAAATATTTGAGAGATAATTGTGTTATACTGACAACTTCGTAACGTCCTTAACTACTGTTGGTGATAATGATGAATGGTGTATAATATGGTACTCTAAATTGGTGAGCAGGTCAATTAGAACAAGTCTACAGTCGTTAGAACTGTCTTATGTAATTAAATGGGTCAGAATTTAACGAGTCCTCCTTCCCTTCCCCCATCCCCAGCCCTCCCATCCCCAAATTTTAAGATACCTAAGACAGGGATGTTTTCATTGTTTTCATCAGGTTGACACTGACTTATCAAATTACAGAGAGCTCATTTTACTGTTTGGCCCATGATTCTTGTAGCAGCTGTGCGTTGGGTGTGTTGAGATATTAAGTATCTATCAATTGAACAAAAAGAAATCTTGAAATCTTTTAGAATCTGTCAAAGTATTCTGACTGTGACCTTTCTGCCTTCAGTATCATAATTTACAAGTAATGTTCTTGATAGCAAATTAAAATAGCCCCGTCCAAAACACAAAAAACCCCCAACAAAACCCCAAACTAATGAAACAGTCTTGAGCATTGATATGATGCTGAATGAAGCTCAAAAAATAACTGAATGGCTGAGATTTTCTCATACTTATAATTTTTGAGATCTTTATATTTCACACTTTCATTACCCTTTTCTAATAATTTCTTCCGTTGACACTTCTTTCCCCCATCAACATTTATACTAAAAATCTGCTTATTGATTATCTTTTATATAACCAAGAAGTATGCCTTTTTTTTCCCAGCTCCTCAGATATACAAGCTTCAGTATATCTGAGTTGTAAGATGCAATTTAGACATGAATCTCCTAGATTCATAACAGCCTCATTCTAATTTTATGCTGATTTTACCTTCACTGAGTTTAGCATGATGAATTAAGTTCATACTGAGAGGGATATTTCCACATTATATTTGAAGATTTACTCTGCCTTCCCTGTCATTTATGAAAACTGTGCTAGATTTAGTGACCCATTTTAAGATTCAGGAGATGGGAAAAAAACTTGATTCTAAGTAGTAGATTTTTATGCCTATCTGATTTACACTTTTTTCAATGATGATGGTTAATTTTGATGTGACGAGCCACCGCATACCATCTGTGAAGAACAGGAACCTTTGTCAGCAGTGAACACTTAGGTTGCTTCAAATCACTCTTCCGTCAATTGGACATGCATGTTTTACCTGCCACATAGGTTTGAAAACTTTGGGAAAAGTACTTGAATCTGTTGAAAAAGAGATGAATGTCTTGAAAGAAATCAGAAGTTTTGGCTGCCAGAACTGTGGTATTGCTATGTTGATTGCTACTACATATTGATTTACTGGACATTATTCCTGAAAATGGTGTCCCCAGAAGTGAGATAATGGCCATGACAGCCAATACAAATCACCTAATACTGTTACATCATTCCCTACATTCATTTTACACATTTCCACCAGTTTCTGAAAATCATGCTTGCCCTCTAGCTCTTCATAAGTCACTTATCTTTACTGATTTGTAATTATGATCTCTCATTGGAAAAAAGGTACAATTGTACATCTTTCTTAGCTCTTTATCCCATTCTAATACATCATTAAACTATTTTATAGCATGTTATTTATTATGTCATTTAAAGTCTGTGGCTCTTAGGAACAGCCTTAAAGGATTTATGTTTTATTTATATATGTTTTTACTTTTATTCTTTTTTTTTTTTTTCAGTTGGTTATGCCCTATTTTAAATAATTTGAGGAAAAAAATATTGCTTGTTGTAAAACAGATACCCTCAGGAATTCTAGACCATTTAGCCTTTTTCCCCTGTTATGTTTCATCAGATTTTAGTTCTCTCCTAGAGAGCAAGGATTTAATAGATTAAAACAGCAATTGATTTTTTTTTAAAGTCTTTTATTTGAATTTATCCATTCCACTGAAATACATTATGTGTCTCCAAAGAAAGTAATAAATTATAGACAAAGCAAAAGTTAAAATTAGATCTGAATGTGGTGTAATGCCCAAAGGAAACTGTTCAGAAAGGTTACAAGCTGTCAAAAAACAATTTGTATGGTTAAAAGCCACACAGATAGATGCTGTTAATGGAGTATCTGTAATGATTATTTAGGCATTGGTTGCTTATTATGTCTTTGAGGCAGCTATTCAGTGCACTGCTTTGGAGGCTATAAAGACCTGTAATTCTGCACCTATTATACAGAAGAAGTGTGTGCAAGAATGCACTGTGCCACATCAAACAAACCTCTCCTCTCTATTCTCTTGATTTTTAATCATCTCTCCCTCTGGAATTATGGTTGATGATGATTGTAAGAATAAAGACTAGTTACTGTAGTGAAAGGATCATAAAGTCAATCATGTGGATAAAATTACTTAGCAATTCAGCCAGCTGGTCTCTATTTGGCTTCACTTCAGTTCATTAGTTTATGGGGAGAATTCACTCCACATTTAAAGAAAGCAGAATTGCATAAAAACTAGTTTGTAATTAATAGCAGCTTTTATACAGAAATAAAATTGCCAAGTGAATGTGCCATTGGGCACTCATTTTTTATTTCTTTTTGTATCCTTTGGAAAACAGCTTTATTTTGTATGTGCAACCTTAGACACAGGTTGTTCCTCTACAATCCATCTTCTTTTCTTGAAAATTATTCTTTTCACAATGTAATACTTGAAGAGTTTTCAAATCACAATATTTGCTAGGGAGTAGACAACTTTATACAACTTAGGGGCCATTTGGAAGCACGGCTGTATAATCTTGGCATTCTGTGCCAGTGCTCTCATGCAGGTGATTAGGTGGCAGTGTATAGCTGTAAGCATATGTTTAAAGTGCCATACATCATAAGCATATTGTGTTTTGCATGCTTTTTAAGAGCTAAATAGCTAATGCTCATTACTATTGTGTTTAACGGAGCCAGAAATAACAAATATACTGTTCTTCTACTTTTGAAACCTTTTATGAAGAGCACATAAAAGCAGTCAGGCAACTGGGGAGTTGATCCATTTTTAATCCCTTAACAGGATATCCAAAATGAAGCCAAATTACTCCCAGATCCTTTCAGGTCTAAGCATAGAAGCTGAGGAGGCCAGAGCCTGTTCATTGGCGTAAGCAGTTACACTGCATTGCTTAAGAAAAATAGTATAGAGATGAAAACAGAAGAAATATGGAATTTTAATTTTTTCAATTATAACTATTGAAAGGGCTGTATTTTTTATAAGCCCAGATTAAACACTCGTGTATTAGCTTGGCATGGAGTGATGGCCTTTCTTCTGCAGCAGTGTGTGCACACAGAATGTCGTCTCTGAGTACTTTTGACGGAAAAAGGGGAAAGAGAGCATTGAGGTGGAGTTGTCTTGCTGTTACTCTTCTATCTGTTAAGTGTATTTGAAATGTGGATTTGTAAGAAATGTCAGTGTTTCAACATGTGTTTCAGTGTCCAATTAGATCAAAAATAGGCTTTGGAACACTGAACTGTTCTACATTTTTACATTTCCTATATTTTAATGGTTCCACAAGAAAAATATTTTGCCTTGGAAAACAAGCAATTTATACTGTTATTATTTTTTAGGTCTTGATACATGCTGTATAGATCTTAAGCCTTTAATTAATTATTCCATTTAATGAATTGGCCCTTCTCAGTGTAAGATAATACTTCTCTGGCAATTTTACAACTGGCTACGGCCTTCATGTGGTATCTCCTGTGAGAATGTAACTCTGAATGGTGTTCAGGAAGGAAAAGGACATCTTCTGAGTTCTAGGCAGATTTCTATACTATTTAGGAACTCTGGAATTCCTGAAGCAGTGTAGTGGTGTCTTTTAGACATATATAGTAATTAAATGAATGATTTGCTCATACAAAGGATTACTTAATCAACAAATTATCTATGGTAAAGACAACATTGAAGATCACTTGTTCTTCTATTTTTTACCAGGAATTAATTTCTTTAATACAATCACAACTCTGCCAGTATATAGTAAATATTAGTTGCATAAATGGCAATATTTGACGTTTTTAACAATTATAATTTAATTTCTTTTATATTATTTGCCTATCTATAACAGGCAGACATTGTCAAAGCAGAAAGGAATGAAAGAACTGGTAAACCCAATCTTGTCTAGAGAATATTAGGAACATAAAATTTAGAAAAGAAACTAAAAGGAAATGACTTTCATAAGCCTTGTGTTTTACTGCAAACTTAGAATAGTCTGTGGAAGGCCTACTATTGGTCCTACTAGAAATACATTATATGAGGAATGAAATAATTTGTTTTAATGTCACGCAACTGTGCAAAACATTGAGACATCGTTAGCATAAAGTACATTTGAACACAAGTGTCTATTCAATTTTGTATTGTTATTTTCCAAAATAGAAATCATGAGAAAATAGGATTGGTCCCAGGCTGGAGTCTGTACAAGCATGTATAGGAAAATGTGTGACACTTTATTCCTAAATAGCTCCTTGACTAAAGCATGTTCCTTCCAATCGTTTACATTTGTTTGATTTATGACATTTTGTGGAAATGCCTGGGAGACCTGGAGTAGTTCCCTCGTGTTCCATTGATGTTATTCTTTCATCTTCTTCCAATTCCTTCCATACTCTACGTGGTCTACAGGAAATCCTGCAGTACAGTGCTTCAGTAGCCCTCCTCTTTTCTGGGGAAAGGATGTGGATGGCGACAGCAATTTAGGATGGGAATGTGGGAATGGGAATACCCCCTCATGACCCTATGTTTATAAATAGTGCATGCAGGGAAGGGTTTCAGAGCAGCACAGAAGAAATTCTACAGTAATAATTTCATCCTAATTCTACTTTAGCCTACCATGAGTGAGAGATGCACAAAATGCAGCTGCTTTTACGGACCTATTCATACTCAACACGTCATAGATTCTCTCTGTGTTAGAAGAGAAAGCGGCTGGGGGCATACAATTAGATAGAGCATGGGAATTTTTAACTCCCCATACAGTAGTTAACTGCTGTCATCTATCCCAGTTATTGACTGTTCAATTTCCTTAAGTTTATTACACATCTTCATTTCCTGAATCATTGGAGATCATTTAATTACAGAAAGTGATTAACTAAATGAAAATGATTTAGCAGGCAAGCCATCTCCATTTGCTAAATACTGAAAAGAGAAATCAAGAATGGTTAAATGCATACATTCATACAAAAGTATTTAAAAACACTTTTATTGGAAGAAATTTAATAGGTCAGTCAATAACCAGTCATAAAAACAGAGTGTGTGATCCTTTAGGTGAAGATTAAGTCAGAGTTGCAAATAACAATTGGTTAACATGCTGAAAATGTTGAAATTATTTTTTAGTTGACCAAAACATTCAAATTTTCTAATGCAATATAAGAATTAAACCATGAGTGCAACAGGCTTGTTTTCTGTCCAGTACTGAGGCATGTTTATTTCAAATAATACTCCAAGCATGTTTTTACTGCCATACATACTAATATTATGACAGTTGATACTGAAGAGATCTCTTGTGAGATGGAGTTTGTTTATTTGGCCTGCTTAATACCCATTAGCACAGTATGATGAAAGTATATATAGCAGTAAAATTGATTATGTTTTTTTAGTTATTAAAGCTTAAATAACAACTTCTTTTGCAAAATTATTGCAAAACTCAGAATTATGTGAATCTCAAAGATATTTGATATGGATGCCATTATTTGGTAATGGATGTGGAATAAAAAATATGCTGTTAGTCAGACTAAGCAGAACTGCAAAACATGACAGGAAAAAAACCCTCTTAGCAGCCCTTTCCCTGTATGAGATGGTTCTGTTTAATTTCAAAAACTGTGATTTATGTTGATTTTATTTGTTGAAACAAAACAAATAACATCATTACAAGTCATAGAATTAATTTCCTGATACCATTATGTTTGTCTAAAAATCTTCATTCAAAAATTCATTTCAAAGCTGTTCCCCCTTGTCCTATCACTGTATGTTCTGTGATAAGTCCCTCTCCGGCTTTCTTGTAGCCTTCTTTAGGTACTGAAGGGCTGTGTTAAAGGGCTCCTCAGGACCTTCTCTTCTCCAAGCTGAAAGCATCTGCAGTACCAAATGTAGTTATTTCAATTCTGAATTTATTTTTTTTTTCCTATCACCTTCTTGCTTGATTAGCGGTTGAGCCAAGGATCGAAGCAGCGTTGTCTGTATTCCTTATAGCAGGAGATGGATGTGATGTATAGCACTTGGCTCAACTACTTGCCATGCTAGTGGACAGCAAAACATGCATCACTTTAGGAGACAAAGCCTGTAGTTCTACTAATAACCTGTGTTGACAAGTCTCTTTTTGTTTTCATATAAATTGCTGTTCAAAATTCAAATTCTAGGTGGTTGTGTTTTATCTTCATAGAGGGTATATATGGGCAATCTATCTGAGGCTCTTTTCTCTATAACACTTATCAAATCTGTTATGTCAACTTTTATTCCTTATTTATTTAATGCTTTCTAAAACAAGTCAAAATGTCAGCAGAAGCCAGTGGAGGAGTGCACTGCTCAGGAAGCATGCATGCTGCTTTTAGGGTATAGGGAGCCATTTATTAATACAAGCAGCAGCTAGAAGGCAAAATAGTTTGACTGGGTTAGGACCAATTCATGCTGATAGAACACAGAGTGCTAACTAGACAGCACGAGTTTCAGGAATTAAGCATTAAAAAATGTAAACTTTTAAGATTTAAAAAGTTAAGTCTTATTTCTCTGCATTTGTAGAAAAGTACAAATTCAAACAAAAAACATAAGTACTGAACAAATTATACTGAAGAATTGCATACTCTGTGTAAGAGCTGAGGGAACTTCTGTTTTTACTGTTTTTTTACATCTTGTAGCAAAAAAAAATGTTCACAAGCTAATGTAGGTCTATAATGTAAAGTTTATGCAATTAAAGACCATAAGAGAGTTTATAGACCATTCATCATTGGATATGGATCATAAACTCTGAGTTTCAGAAAATAAGGAAGGAATTCTATTTGTAGCTCACTGTTGCCTGAAGCCTACCTAATGACATCTTTCTTAGTCATGGAATTAACTGAGTATCTAGCTGAAAACTCTGAATATTCACTGTGCATATTAAACTTGAAAAGGTATAATAAAATCTTGCATCCTTGTAGGGGATTTTTGTTGGGCTCAGTTCAACAAAAATTAGACAGCACTTGTTCATTTGGTACATTCAAAAGGAGTCAAACCTTTCAAATTCCAAACTGTCAGCTCCCATCATTTCATATGACAGCTGAGTGTTTGAGTGTAATACACACAAGTCATACTAAGTGAAAAGCTGATAATGAATAGAGTTGCTTTTCTTAAACCAAGGGAAAGGAACACAAGGGAAAGGAACATTTGCCAGTGCTTTGTGGTTATGTGTTGTGATGCAAAATGGATTCTCTACTGTCCTTGCTTGGTCTTACCTGTGTAGCACAACATTGGTATGGAGATCCCTATGGATTTCATTAACTAGGTCATTAATCTTTTGTGCTTTCTGACTTAAATATGTTATATTACATCGCTTCAAAAATTAAATACATGGCAGAAGGATGTATTTTTTTTTAAAGAAATAAGAAATAAGAAATTATTCCTTAAGGTCTGTATGTAAAGAGTGTTCTATTTGGATCTAATTTTCTCAAGGGCTATCTTCATCTTTCATTGAAGTCATCTGGGAAAGTATTCTGCATGCTTGAAATCAGGTCTCGCAGGAGTTGTGAGATCTGACTAGTCCAAATTAATTTCCTGTACCTGTTTTCTCCCCTTGCACTTTTGTGGCAGGACTACAGGAACTTCAAGTTTGATTTTTCTTTCCCGAAGTTAATTGGTATAAGTAAAGTGGAAGAAATGTATTTCTTTAAGGCTGCTTTTGTAGTTAGAAGATAGAGCTTTTGAATGCAGTGTGGCTTTCACTGGACTGTACCTTCAAGCACCCATCATTGAGCGACAGCATAAGATTCCATGGACAGGAAGTTAGTTGCTTTAAAAATTACCCATTTTTTTCCACTTTATAAGAAGAGATATTTTGATAAATTCTGCCAGTAATATAAAGTAGCACTTGATATCTGTGTCTCTAAAAGAAGGGCTGTCATACTCAGGTTGTGCAATGTTCATCAATACATGTGACATGAAATGAAAAGACACAACAGAAAAGACAGAGGCAGAGAATGTTTATTTTCTGAAAATAAGAGGACTGAAATATGGAAAAATCTAGATTCTGTTCTATCCTTTGCCTCTGACTTACTATGAGTCTAGTGTACCTATGTATCTACTACCTTCGTTTCCTCTTTTCTTAAAAGGTAGGGATGCCCTAGCAAGTCTTGTAAAGCCCTTTGAAATGCTTGTAGAACAAAAAAATCTTGTTGCAGTGAAAATTGTTATTTGATTGATTTGATTTTATTGAAGATAAGGCCAGAAAATTATGGTCTGGTCTCACTTTTATACCTAAGACCTGTGAAGATTAAGTGGTGAAGGGATGTTTAAAATCACGATGAGAGGATGGTGCTAAACACAGACAGGTGACATTATTTGAGATTTTGAAATATGACCTGCATCATTGCTTCAGAATTTTTCAACTGCCCTGCAGACCAGAATGATACAATCTCATTATCTTTAAACAGGCTTTATGATTTCAGGGAAAATTAGAGTTAGGATTCAGATTCAAGAACAGTAAAATCATTAACTTTTCTCAATAAATTTCAGACTTACCAGGTGTTGTCTTCAAGCTTAATTCTCTTGTACTTTTGAAGTTTCATGAACTTTCATAATCTCAAACATTTTCAATTTGAACAGATGTTGTTCATATGATGATGTTGTTGATATGATGTACCATGTTGTTGATATGATGCACCACAAATTTGTAAGAATATGTTCAAACCTGTGCTTTGAGCTGAAAATCTCTAAGCCATGGAAAATTCAAAGTGGTTTGCATAGGCTGACTTCTGCTAATTGCTGTTACCTTAAACAAATGCTGCTTAATTTTAGCTTTTTTTTTTACTTCATCCATTTATGTTATATGGTCTATTGTCTGACAGCTGGTTTATCATTCTGGAAATTATACCAATAACTTCTGGTTAAGGATAAAAACCTCTAAAAAAGGAATTTCCATGGGGAAAGAGTCCTCTCTTTTCTTTGTTATGCAAAAACTTGGCAAGACTTGGAAGTAATCCGGAAGCTTCCTGTTTAATTTGCTTTGAAATTTCCATGATTCCACTTTCTTGGATTGAACTATTCACCACTATTAGTTTTGTGGAAAAACTCAGTTTATGTTAAACTCTAAAATTACATGGTAGAAAAAACCAATTAATCTATGAGCTTTGAAGTTTGCATGTTTGTGGGTTTTGTGTGTGTATTGGTGGTGCTCTGTACAATATATTATTCCAAAACTTCTTCATTTAAAAGACCTTGAATAGCATCTAGATTCAGTTTTTCTAAAATGCTTTTTAACACAGCAGGCAGAAAGTTTAACATAGAATTTAATTTTTGTATTTATTTTTAAAATGTCAGTGATAGGCTTTGTTTTCCTTATTTATAATCACTAAAATATTTCAAAA
The DNA here is from genome assembly GCF_028018845.1 of Melospiza georgiana. Lineage (NCBI taxonomy): Eukaryota > Metazoa > Chordata > Aves > Passeriformes > Passerellidae > Melospiza > Melospiza georgiana. Next base: position 34,341,360 of record NC_080435.1, read on the forward strand.
GCTAGTTGCTTTCTGAAAGTTCAAAACAGAGATTCTTGGTCCCTGGATGTGCTATCTCTTATAGATTTAAGCTTATTCTTTTCTTTCATTTGGCTTGCCTAGATATACTTAAAGATCAAAAACATATGCTTTACCAGGTGTGCTTGTGAGCCAGCACCACTGATGGGGTTTTATGTAAAGAGATAAAAATTCTGTGCATGAGCTGTCATAAACTGTTTAGCTGAACAAAGTCACTGTTACTAAAGCACTGCTGATATTCTTAAATGGAAATGCAATGAGAAACACCTGTGTGAAAACCAGATTAGTAGAATTGAAAATCATCATGGATTCCAGGTCAGAATTAAGTAAATAAGATGGTTCAGGGAAGGTCAAATAGTATCAATGTTCTCAAGTGGTGATGAAAACCTCAATTGCAAACAACTGATGTTTGTCAGGCAGTGGAATGGAGACTTTTGCTTTAATTCAGTGTTTAGAATTCTGCAATCAAGAATGTTGTACCAGAAAAGTAGATTATGCTTAGTCCTGTTATTTTATGAGCCTGGAGAGGTTGCAGAGTGCTGTATAAACAGAAAGGAAACACTCTCCAGCTTTGCCTTGAACACCCCAAAGCCATGCAGCCCCTCTGTGAAGGAGGATGCAGAGCTCAGCTGCCTGAACAGGTGCGTGGGATGGCACAATGCCTTTCATTCCCTGCTCTCACTTGAGCCCATGTAGAGAGCTGCCATAAAACAAACAATGCAGTTTGGACACATACTGCATTATATGACTGCAAAGCTAATTTGTCCTACAGTGCAACTTACCCCTTCACCCTCTGCTTTCATGCTTCTGCACGTATAACACTTTATATGGTAAATTAATGTTGATGGGCTTCATAGAAAGCTGTTCAGAGCAGTTTTTGAAGGAAGACAATGAATGATTGCCACATGAAAACAGAAAACTAAGATTGAGCCCACCAAAATAGTGTTTGGTTTTCTTCAAGGGATGTTTCTGTGTTTTTCTTTGTATAATTTGGCTGATCTATCAGAAAAAAGAAAAGACTAAAAAAAGTAAAGAGCCATGAAGACAAGGAGAAAAGAATAGTGAGGTCCTTAATTAAGCCAGGCATAGATTGTTTATTCACTTTAAAGTTTAAACAGAGGCATATGGCAAAGATTGGTTCACTACTGGGACTTACAACTGGGCTCTGTTCTGCTAACTGCAGCAGCAGCAGCAGCAGGATGAGGGAAAGGAAATAAAAAATGCAGACATGCAACTAACAAGCTCAGGGAATTACGGGAAGCTGTAAGAATCTGCTAAATTACACCTATACATTAACCTTCTTTGTTTTCCTGCTGCAAAAGAGACATCTAATTATTTATAAATATGGAAAAACTTCAATCCAACACTATCACTGGAATGAAGAATATTGAATCCTTGCTTATATCAATTGAAATTTTAAATTACATATAAATATACTGCTATTTGTTTGGGGTTTGTGTTCTTTTAAATAGTAATGGTGTAAAATTTGCATAGGAAGAATTCTAATACAAAATTAATTACATATAGAATTCTTGCAGTAGACAGTGTATCTTTGAAAAACGACCTGTGTTTGTTCCAAAGCCACCTATTGCTAGCAGACTGGATCAGATAGAAAGCTTTCTATGAAACACATGCATTCAGTAACATGTGCACTGTTATTTATCACTAATGTTTTACATAAAGGTTCTTCTATCTTCTTTATCGAAAATGCATTTATGTATCTCTGACTAGACTGGATTCCACTGTCTTTTTTCACAACTTTTCTTCCACAACAGATACATTTCAGGTTGGCTTTGGGGTTTTTTAGTGTGTAATATGCATGTATACATTCTAATACATAAAATAGAAGAAATACATGTTTCCTCTAGATCTTTCTAAAATCAGAATTTTCACACACAAACATTATACAGTTTTCCTTGATGTACCATGAAAATCTCAACACAGCCTACACTGAAAGTTAGCTCCCAACATAGTCATCCCCCATGATCATGATTGGAGTTGTCAAGATTCACACCAACTCTGTTGAGACTTTCTGGTCCCAGTGAAGGAACCAGCAAAATGACAATCAACTCAGTTTTTGTAATTAAAGGAAGGTATATCTTGATTTTCCTTAGCTTTCCATTAGTGTCCCATCCCTATTCCTCCTACGCACACCTTCCCCCACATTTCCTGGTTTTACAGGCTAATGGAAGATAAAGTAATTTCAAAGAGGTAGGTGTTCCAGATGGCCTGTTCTCTTTTCTTTGCATTAATGAAAATCAGCAACTATACTACATGAAAATGTGGAGAAGGAGGTACTATTTTCTTTTCACTGTTGTGTTAGGAACAGCTTTAACATATGTACCTTCAAGTGAATTCATGGTCTGGGTGTATGATCTAAAAACTTGAAATGAACTCACTGGGCTCTAAATGAACTCAGTGAAAGTCTGAATTGTAGGAGAGTAAATAAGGCATTGGATTTTAGAGGCTTTATATTTAAAACAGATTGAAAGCCATTTCTAGTTACCCTACAAAACTTACATATTCAAAAGACTACTGACACCAAAAATACACGTTCACAATTTGCGCAACTAAAATTTCTGAAAAGAGTACCAAAAATTTGGAAAAGAGGTTGTTACTTCTTGGTTTAGGGAAGAAAAGACCACCAACCAACCAACCAACCAACCAACCAACCAACCAAGCAACCAACCAACCAAATAATAGGTCATTATGGAGGCCTGCTTATTCCATCATTTGTATCACAGAATTCTTTTTTCTCTCTTTTTAGGCCTGTGTAACTTGCTATTTCATCTTTCACAGTACTGCTAGACAAATCTCAAAATGATAAATACAAAAGTTCTTCCACAAGTGAGCCAGAAGTGTATCACACAGAAATGCTACAGTCACTATTAAGCATTTAACAAAGACATTATTTGACTGTAATGCGTTGTTTCAGCAGCTCTGAAGAAAATTGTTTCTGGCATGAAGAGCTGGGTGTCACATCAGAAACAAATATTTGACATTGTCTTGTTTCCATCATGCCTTGTCAGTATAGTTTTATAAACATCTATAAAGTTTTGAACACAGAAAGAATAAAAAGGAGTACTAATGATAGAGTATTCACTGAATGGGTGTCACATGCTAGAATTTGTTCTGCAGTAAAATTTGGAGATTCTTGCCAATAAGAAATGATGTTATAAAATTAAATTTTGGCTTAGTACTGTTAATGATAAAATTATAATCTGTCAATATACATAGCAGCACAATAACAGCTCTAGTAATGCAACTTGTATCATTTTAGGCTGGCAAGTAATAATTTAAAATACATTTATGACACAATTTTGAAGTTTATTTCATTATTTAATGGCACACATTTTGCTAGAATTTTTCTGCTGGTAATAGCTCTGCATTTTTGTATGTGCATTCAATGTAGAAAGCTTGTGCTCCTATTTTATCCTGAAAGCTAATTAATTATTGTGTCATATTTTATGGATTTGCCAACACGAAATTATGAAGAAAATAGAAAAAACCCTACAAACTGTTATGATTTTTTTATATGAGAAAATCTTATATTCCAACAGCATAAACGAGATGAAAAATTTTTGAATGTCCTGTGTTTCACATCTAATACCAAATCTACATAATTTAGATTGCTGCAAAAGATAAAACTCAGAGTACTGCATTATAATTCCTTTTGATTTCTGGCTTATGTTAAAACATACTTAGTAGTCTTTAATAGCAAGTAAATCAAAGTAATTTCATGTCTGATACAGTTAGAAAGCTAAGATTTGGATTTTTTTGTTTGGTACATTATGGTACCCAGAAAAAAGCCTGCAGATTGTTTAATTTTGATGGTTTCTGATTGGCTCATTTCAGCAAAAACTCAACTGAAAGGAATCCCCTACTTCCTTCTGTTCGTGCTGCTTACTGATATTTCTGTAAGAGGTGTAACAGCCTCAGGAACAAGAGTCCTAAGGGATATCACAGTGTTTTACAGCCACACAGGGGGAAGTGGCTTTGAATGTCACTTTCTGCTCAGTTTGGATGCGGCTTCTGTGTCATTTTTCAAGGTCATCTTGCTAAAGAAGTTGTGTCTTTGATTTTTTAATGCCCTTTTTTTATCTCAAATAATTTTGGAAGTTTCTGCAAAGTAGCATAATCCACAATGGAACCAAGATACTCTTTTGTAACCCTGATAATTTTTCCTAGTTTTTCTAGATAGTGAGCTAAACTAACAGATCCTGGTTTTGAGAGCATTTTCACTGTACTTTTTAAAGAATTATAAATCTGTGCCAAATTTTAATCTCAGATACAATGGTTCATGTACTGTATTTAATCAAGACATAAACTTACTAAAATTAAATTTATTAAAATTTAATTCTTTGAGTTATTTTTAAAAGTAAGATTTTTAAGAATTCTAATTGCTTTAAATATGAATTAATTTTTGAACATTAATGTTTATATGGAAAATATCCAGTGAAAGGAAAAAGTGGCATGGTGAATTTGTGCAGTATTTGGGACACATAAGGAAAGGACAGGTGACAGAGGAATGGTAACTAGTAAATTTTTGTATTTTTTGCAACAGTGCAAGTAGTTTTGGTACTTCTATAGGAATTTATTGAAGTTATATTATTATGTTACTGGATTATTTGAAAATGCTGCTTTAGAAATGATGAAGCACATGTTTACCCCTAAAGATATTAATCTTAAAAGACCCTTGATATTATTCTTGCAGCTATTCCAGTATCAATTTTCAATTTTGGGTTATCTTTATTATTGTTTTTTTAATGTTTTTCTAATTATGGCATGCATTTTAATATATGTGGCTATGAAATTACCTTCTGAGACAGTTTTAAACCCCATTTTGCAAAAATAAGCAACTTTCCCACTAGTCTGTGTCAGAACACATGTATTTGTCATTGCAAACTGTTGACCAATCCGAGGAAAACACCAAACAAATTGTAGGGAGAACCTGCAATCTAAAGCATTTACAGTTGTTTTGAATTTCCAAGCATTCTTCTCATCTGTTTACACTCCTGTCTATCTTTTCCACTGCTTTGCCTCCTGTTTATTTCAACATCTCTTTCATCTCTGAAAAAAACATGTATGGTGGTATAATAAAAAAAAAAAAAAAAAAAAAAAAAAAGTTTAGGCAATGTCTATTATGTGGAAGAGAAACATACTGCAAGATCTGAAGTAAATGTGAGTTGAATGTAGCATATACTGATGGAGTAGTCCCCCGGATATTTAACATCTTTATTAGGTTAATGTTTTTTGTGATATGATATATATATATATATGTATATGTATATATATATACAGAGAGAGAGAGAGATCTGCAGGAGGAAGCTACTGTGCCTTCTGTGCTGCTCCAAATTGTAATTTCTTAGTGTTTGAAGTTCATGAATGAATGTAATGAATGAATAGTAGGGAGATTATTCACAGACTTGTAGATCACTCGGAGTTGGAAGGATCCTTTAAATCTCATTTAGTGGAGCCTCCCTGCAATGAGCAGGGACAGCATCTAGGCCAGGTTCTTCAAAGCCCTCTCAACCTGCCCTTGAATGTTTCCAGGGATGGGACATCCACTTCTCTGGGCAGCCCGTTCCAGTGTCTCACCACCCACATTAACAAAACCTTCTTCCTTAGATAAATGTACCTCTTTTTCAGTTTAAAACATTACCTCTTGTTCTGTGCACGAAATAATTCTGATAAAGGTCTTTCAGTCCAACCTGTTTCATAAAAAATCATTTATTTTTATAAACAGATGTTTAGTTTAACATCCCTGATTCTGCAGGACAAAGCTGTTTAAAGGTTCAATTACAGCTATATAATCCTTTAGACATTGTCATGGTTTCACCCCAGCTGGCAATCAAGCCCCATGCAGCTTCATGCTCACTCCCCCACCAGAGGCATTGGGGAAGGAATTGGAAGGGTAAAAGCTGGAAAACTCATGGTTTGAGATGAACACAGTTTAATAGGGAAGGCAAAAGCCATGAACAAAGGCAAAGCAAAACAAGGAATTAATTCAGTGCTTCCCATGGTCAGGCAGGAGTTCATCCATCCTGAGGAAAGCAGGGACCCATCATGCCTAATGGTCACTTGGTAAGAAAAACACCATCACTCCAAATGTTCCCCCCTTCCTCATTGTCCCTCCCACTGTATGATCCCCATGATGTTACATGGTCTGGATTGTCCCTTTGGTCAGCTGGGGCCACCTCTCTCTGCTGTGTCACCTCCCAGCCTCCCATGCACCCCCTGCTTCCTTGCCAGCATGGCTGTAAAAAAGCAGAAAAGGCCTTGGCTCTGTGCAAGGCCAGCTCAGCAACAACAAAAACATCTCTGTGTTATTAACCCCGATTTCAGCACAAACCTAAAGCTTCACCCCATACCAGCCCTTGTGAAGACAGTTAATTCTACCCCGGCCAAAACCAACACAATCATAAATGATTGACAAAATCTGGGACTAAGATCGGTTCCAGCCACACCGAGACTCCTGAGGAGGACTTCAGAAAGCAAGGGGTCTTCTCTGCTCCTCCTGACTCAGTGGGAGAGATTCACTAATAAACTTGTCTGAAGCTCCCACTTTGTCTGTGGCATTTGCTCCCTCAGTCCTGTCTGAAATCGAGCTTCTCTCAAGCTCAAAATCCAGTTACTCTTCCCTTACTGCTACAGAGGTATAAGTCTCATTCTTGGTGATGCTCAGATTTCCCAGGGATTGAGAATATTCAACATTTTCATGAAACCTTTCTGACCACAAAAATATTTACAGTCCATTACAAAACATACCTGCTGCAAAAGTTTTAAATTTTTAATGGAAAACGAATATTTACAAAATGACTAGTTAAAAATATTTTCTATTTATAGGGATTACTATTTATAGGAATTACTATTTTTTAAAGGGATTGTTTATTTGGTGTATAAGTCCTATTTCTGTTCTATTGTGGGGGTTTTTTGGTTTGCTTTTTTTCCCAGAAGCAGATATGGTTGTAAATTGAAATGTCACATTTTGATTTGGACATCTGAGTAGTATCCATTTTTCTGGTTGGCCTCAGAGTGCATTCCCACAGCATGCACACATGTCTCATGATGAAACTCATAGGGAGGTGAATTCATATAGTTACATACATGTATTTGGAAGAAAGTTTCCAGATTAAGTCAGTGGGATTCTTATTTTACCCATTTCCTGAAGACACAAGAGGATTTAAGTTTTCTATCTGTCCAATCAAAATGCCATCCCTCATATCTACCACATCAGCAACCAAATAACATTTTGAATTCAATTTATTGTATGGGTATATATTCCTGATTTTGATATTGTCATTCAAAAGAATTTTAGATGAACCCTGTCATTAGCTATGAGGTCTGATACTATTTTACAGGCACAGCACAGTGTGCATGTCCATTAATGCATGTTCATGGGCAGGCCAAGGAAGAGGAAATATTTATATCATAGCTTTTAATGACATCTTTCCCTGTATTTTGTCTCTGAAGTTGTAGGGGAAGAAAAGGAATTATGTAGAAAATGTCTATTGCAGTATAATTAACAATGGCAATCCTTTATTTCAGTTCTTTACTGCTGACAAGTGACAGAGAATTTTATGAATAACACTTTCATAAAATAAGACATTTTTAAGGGCATCTTTGTAATTCCCAACACAATCAAATTAAAAATAGTTTCTTAAGTCTCTGAATATTTTTGTCAGTAAAAACAAACAGTTTCTTGAGCAGGACATGCCAAAATAAAGCAGTTTTTTTACTGATACTTATAATTTCAATAGGAAAGAACTTTTCCAATATATTAGTACATAACTGATGCGAGTTAATAAGTATGACAGTTCAAATTCCCAGCTTACCTTTCCCTTGCTATGATTTAATCCTTTTTAGACAGGAGAATTTAAATTTGAAAAAAAAAAAAAAGCATTTGAAAGAATGAATACTAAAATCATATTAAAATCTATTTCCTAAATGGGTTATTTTCACTTTGTTGTGGGCAGAGTGGGAATTTCAGACAAGTTTGTTAGTGAATCCCTCCCACTCAGTCAGGAGGTGCAGAAAGGACCCCCTTGCTTTCTCAAGTCCTTCTCAGAGAAGAGCCTGAGTGTGGCTGGATCCAATCTTCACCCCAGACTTTGGCAACTGCTTATGTTTAAATGACTTCATAGGTGTAACTGAACTTTTTTACAACTTTTTCCTGCAGAATTAAGGATGCTGAAAAAGATATATTCATATTAAAATAAATTATTTTCTATACAAGAAAATAATTTAAGATTATGGGAATAACTTAATAGCAAATTAAGCAATTCTATCTTTAAAGTACAACTTGGACAGTGTTCTATAAACACAACCTCTGAGGCACATGAAATGATAAGAAGAGAAGAAAATTAGGATTCCTTTTATTACCAAGCAAATATTTTCTGCTGTGTCTTCAAAAGAATATTTAAGGGATTATGATAGTGCATATGCATTACATATATATATATATGTATACACATATATATACTATTGAAGAAGAATGCTTGCAAATTCAAAACAACTGTAAATGGTTTAGATTGCAAGTTCTCCCTACAATTGGTTTGGTGTTTTCCTCAGATTGGTCAATTGTATATATCTGTGTATACATATATATATGTAATTTATGCATTCAAAGTCAAAGAGGAAATCAGTGCTTGCTTGGATAATTTTACTAGCCTTTTTAACATTGGTGTTTTCCATCTAATATGAGTTTGAAATAGATCACTGTGACATATAATATATCATATCATCCTATCAATTAGCTCATCAAACTGTCCTGAATGTTCAATGATTTAAAAGCTGGAATGTGTGCATCATGAGAAACAGTATAAGTAGAACAGCAACTTACAGACCGAAAAAGTGGTATTTAAGAGGAGCAACACTGCCAAGACGTCCTGAAAGCAGCAGCTAATGCCACTATTTTTCTTTCCTTTCAGAGAAAAAAGACCCCTGTTGATTTGTCCCAGTTTCACAGTTTTATGGCTTGAACCACTTCTGTTTATGAAAGACAGTAGAAATGCCTTTGGATCAAGTTCAAACAAGGCAGCTGACTAACAACCCCTTCTGTTAGTTGACACGGGTCCTCTATGAAATACTGGTTTTTGGTAAGATTGCATTTTTTGTTAATTTCACATTTTATGAGAAACATTCACTAGGGAAAGACATAGCAAAAGTCTGCCCCTGGGTAAGATAAAGGTTGTGGAAAAATTAATCACCTGGATCTGCTACATGGTTATCTAGAGGATACAGTTGTGACCCATATATGTGTTACTATTTTTAAGGCTCCAAAGAGCAGATGGTATTGGTTGACAGTCAGCAAAGACAAGAAAACGTGTTTACTGTTGCAAGGTTATGGAGGTGAATTCAAAAACAAAGGATTTAGAAGTGATAAAAAGTACAGAAAATAGTTGGAATGGTAATAAAGTTGCTTCCTTCCAGGGGCAATATCTTTTTTTTATTATGTCTGATTGCAAATTAAGGTGAAAAAAAATTAACTCCAGGCATAAAAAAATATTCAATCCTTACCTCACTGGTTTCCAGAACAAAACCCCTTAGTCTTTGATTTTAGATTTGATTTTTTCTTTCCCCTACTGGTTGCCATACAAAGAGATATAGCTCAATAAAATGAAAGATCCAGTGCAATGCAGTTCATATTATTGGCCTGAAGGAATTTTTAGTCAGGTTAATGGATTTGATGGTTTTCCCTTCATTGATTTTTAAGATGATTATATTTTATTTATAGGTGAGAAAGTAATAGTTAATCTTAAATTTATGGAAAACTTATTGTGAGGCTGCAGGAATTGATAATGATAACAACACATTCAGGGAAACCAAATTATTCATGTCTTTAGTCCAGTAAATGCTAATATGAGGCAAACCTATTGACTTGAAATTAAATGTTTTTATGTACACCTGTGTCCAGAACAAAAGAGTCACATTCTTTTTTGCTCTTATGAAAGATTTCATTACATGAAGCATCAATGCACCTCAGGTGTTTTCTTTTTTGAAAGCTGTGTGTGAAATATCCACGAGCCTCAAGCTCACAGATAAGAGCATCTTGTCCTCTGGAGACTGTAAGATCTGATTTTTAAGCCAGCCAAGTGATTTGTCACATAAAAAGCATGCTGGCCAACAGTAATTGCGTCCACAGGTTTGCAGCTTAAGCCACAACCTGTGGGTTGCAAATTTACAGTGGAATTTGGAGCACAGTGTGCACAACAGCTCGCTTTAACACAGCACTCTGTGCCTTAATGCTATTATAATTTGTTTTTATGCTCCAAATGGGCTCAGAGAGCTTTTTCATTTTTTTTGGAAGTCAATAGATGATAACAAAAGACCCAACAATTTTACAGTATATAGCTATAAAATATCATTCATCTCCCAGTTGCAATGAATTTCAGTATTCAGCTCATCTTACAGTGGTGCATTGAACTGGGTGGCTAAAGATGGAATGAAGCTGAATCAAAGTTATGCCTCAGGCAACCATAAGCCCTTGTTACAGAGTCCTAATGTATGGTGAAAGTTCTAGAGTGGCATTATATTTTGACAAAAAAAATCACTTCTCAGCAATTTCATTAGTCATAATGATCCAGATCCAGTGCATTTCTTTGGAGTAAACTAGCAGAAAGACCAGTTTGGGAATGTGCCGCAGATTCTGTAGGAAACAAAGTAAGAAAAAGGGAGAGAGATCAGAACACAGCAATGACTGTTGAATTTTTCATGCTTATAATGCATTATCTCAAGCTGGTACTGCTGTTAATGGCTGTATAAGGCCTCTGACTGGACACCTACATTAATTTTAGAGCTCTTCTATTGTTTTGCTTGAAGCAAAATTTGACATCAACACGATGTTTCACCTTAGATTGAACTTAGTGGGGAAACAACATGAAAGTAAATTAAAATCACTGCTCATTTCCCACCATTTTTGCAATAACATCTTTTAACTTTACACCAAAAGCTGTCTAAACCCTTTGGAAGATATTTCCAAGAGGAAAAGCCTGTTTTTTTTAACTTCCTTTCCCTGACTCCAAGATGCACCCAAGTCAATATATTACAAGTTTAGGCAATATACAAAAATAATTAGATACTCTGTCTTCAGTGTGCTTTAACACTGATGAGATTATCTGCTGCGTGCTAGGCTGAGCCTGCACAAGCATAACTGAGTAGAAGAGGAGGCATATTGAGGTAAGAGAGGGAGCTGCATGTTCTGAGTCTGAAATTACCACAGATGTGCATTTTCCTGTTGGAAAAATACAGCTGTCAAAATAGATTCACAGGTAGCGTGTGAACTGGGGACTGTGGGACAGGAAGAAAGGGCAGAGGTTGAGCAAAACCAGCAAAGGTTTGGCCTCCAGATTTGGCTAAAATAAGAGATAACCTGAATTACTGCCCAGAATTCAAACTAAAGCAGAAGTGGACTTGTCAAAGGCTTCAAAAAATATTTCCTATTTTCTTGTTCCTCTGCACTTCCTAGTTGTATTTGGTTCTCTGAGTCAAGGGCCAAGGTAAAATTAAAAGTGCTGATCTTGCATTCTTGTACATACACTGGCTCAAAGAGCATAAGAAATCTCACATGAAGTCTGTTCTCATAAAATTGTTAGGTAAATACTGCAGTTAATCAAATTAGTTTGAATAAGACTCAGAAAATTTATCAAAATCAAGTCTGTTTTCCCCCATAATTAGACATAAAACAGTTCCTCCCATTTTCTTAACACCCCCAAAATTGTATAACAACTTGGGTGACTATGAGTGTCAGAGGTTTCAAACCGGTATGGACCAAGATTAAGAGAGCATTTTTCCTTTCTTTCCTTCTCTTTTTTTTCTTAAAGGTATTACACGAAAGAGAACAATCATGTGGCATTTGCACAAACAGTACAAACAAAAGCCTTGGGACTACTCAAATGCATAAACTTAAGCATATGTGCAAAGCTTTGCTGGATCGCGCCCAAAGGGCGCATCTATAAAGAGCTACAAGTATAAAATGCTGAAATTACTTCCACATGTGCTATTTAGGTCATTATGTACAGCATTTCAAAGAAAAAGAAGGAGCTTTTTCTGTTATTTGTGTCTATTTATAGACTTTGCCCAAGATTTGAAAGAACTCTTTGTGAACTATTGTTAATTGACTATTGCTTATCTGTTGTTTCAGGACCAGAATGATAATAAAAATAGTAAGGAGGGAAATGCTAAGTAATAAAATATCTTCTGTGATATGAAACAAACAACTAACTTTAAGAATTAGAGGAAAATTTGATCTACAGAGATATTTTTAAGAACATTCTTTCCTAATTTCAAGCTCTTGGATTTACATACTTTCATCTCAAATTGTTTTTCATAAGCACTATTTACTGTCTGTGTGAGTGTGAGTTACTTGTGTTTGCTTTCCTACTAAGAACAGAGAAATATTTTTATTTGTCACATTTCATTTTTAACATAGTGTCTTATTAATTTAGAAACATTTTCATTTGTGGACACTTTGCTTCTGGATACAATGATGAAGTAGATTGCAATCTCTGTCCACATTGTTCAGCAGTACAGAATTAATGCAGGTTACTGATGGGGAACTTTAAGCAAAGCCATACAATTCCAGGGAAATTTATCTTACATCATGATATAGAATATTATTCATAAAATTAAAAATAAAAATAAATTAAAAATAATTTATAAAATATTCAAATCTCTCTTTAGGAGAGTTCAGTGTAATAATCCCTATGTAGGTTTCCTGCACTGCCTAACAACTCCTGCCACCAAGTAAAATAACTTCTCGAGAGACCTTAGTAAATTTGCCCAGGGGAATGTACTAAGAGTTTTCAATTTATAGGTCAAGTTAAGTTAATTTTCCAAGTTTATGAATTTCAAGAAAAATTTCAGTACTATAAAACGCATCATAGCCATCTGCAATCTGTTCAAGGTAGGAATACAAATGTGATGAAGAAAATAGGAAATGTAAAGAAAATTATTGTATATTAACTTCCATACAGACAAAATTAAGGCTGCAACAAATACACTAGGTTTCCATAGGTGAAATAGACAATGAACTTCCTACTTTACTCCATATGCATTGCTAAAATTAAAAATAGGAAGTCTTCACTTGAGAAGAGATTGCAAATTATGGACTGTTTTCTTTCTTAAAGGGCAGAGATGGGAGACAAGCCTAGCTGCATGATTAGTATTATGCATGAAACTTATAACCTACCATAAAAAAAATCAATGTCAAAACATACAGTTTTGTATGTGGAGATTTAAAAAATAAACACTAGAAAGAGGTTGAATTATATGCAAGAAGATTTGTAAATCTACATAGATTTTGGAAGAAAGTGAATAATTCTATATTGAGCTCTGGAAAGTGAGCTTTCTAGGGTATGCATGTGAGTTTTCCTTAGTGAAATAGATGGAAAGGGATTTATCACCCACAAAGAAGATACTAAGCCTCAGCCATTGTGGCTTGTTCAGCTCAAAGGCACAAGTAACTAAGCTAAGGATATAAGAAGAGAGTAAGAAAATAAAACAATGTATCGCATTAAAAACATCTGATTACATACCTATGGTCTCACACAAACAACAAAAAGCATTCAAGAAGTATTTTATATCTTCTGTGTAAATAGGCAGCTAGGTTTATTGTATTTTCATGGGTTTAGAATGCGTGACTTCTTTTGTTTATATTCTTCCATTGAATGATAATAGTAATAGTGCTTGCAATAAACCCTAAAACTCTATTCCTGCCATTGCTACAAAGTTATTTCAGCAGTTGCTGTTAGTGGTGTTTAGTGGACCTTCTGTCACTCCCCCATTTGCGTCCTCTTTCAGTTCTTTCCTCTCCTCAGCAAGCATGCACTCACTTAACAATGGAGCCAATTTTTGCTAACACTGCTTTCTCTTTTTACAAACTCTGTCTTTATCAGCATGAATTCTGCGTTTTTTAAATTTGCTGCAAAATATGAAACATACACCCATTAAAACACAAAATACTGATGCTGCACAATAGTTCTTCTATGAATTTTCTGTGATAATTGATGTACATAGTTTTCTTCTCGGTATTTGTATTTTAGTCTACAATAGAAAAATTGTGCAGAAGTGCTGCTTGCCTTTCATCTGCCCTTATTTTGGAAACCAGGACTACAGTTTTGATGCTATGTGGGAAATCCAATTGCACCTGCTTGTCAGCTTTGTTGTACGTGTAAAGGGCACATCCACATTAATGAATGAAAATGCAGAAGCAGAAATAGGCATTCTTTACAAAGAGCATGGCTGAGTGGAGCAGTGTAGATAGAGAAGCACACTTCATGCCGAACTGGACTTCTCAGATAGTATAAATTATATTTTGTGGTTGCTACACATCTTTTAAAATAACAGTGATGAGAAGAAATGTATGTACTTGCAAGTTTTTGCACTATCTTCTACAGAGAGCTTTGAGTTTGACCTTGATGTTGAGACTGGCCCTTGAGAAACTGGCCATTTATGTCATCCTATAATTCTTGTTAAAAAATAGTCTAAATGCTGTGTGTATGTCTGCACTACAGGACAGATGGCTATGTGTAAGCAAAACAAATTGCACTTGATGTGTAGGCATACCCACTTTACTGTCTTTTTTTCCTAGAGAGAATTGATCCAAATAGTGATACTTCTCAGGATAAAAGCAAAAATGTGAATTGCTTGCAAGTGCAGAGATATGTATCCCCATTCATTACCTAAACCAATGAGTACTGGTTCATTCTGAGAGCCATTTAGACAGATTGTCTTCATGCTTAATTACCCCTTTTTTGGGGCTATAGTGCCTAATCTAATGTACAACTTAATTTTTAAGTGTGATTTTCAGCAAAGCGAATCAATCAAAATGTTATAAAAATAATTTTGTTATAAAATTTGGTGGTTTACATTTTTATTTATAAAATGTAGTTTATATAATGCTTTTCATTTTCTGATTTTTTGCTTGAAAAAATCTTCTATTTTATGCATATGTAATGTCTACATGTAATTCTCAGGTTCTGAAAACAATAAAGTCCAAAGAATCTCCAGAATTTCCTTTTATTCCTAAATTCCACTTTTCTGAATACTTCTTGCAATAGATATTTTTACAAGAGACAGAGGTTAATTAAATGATACCAGTTGTAAAGACCTTATTGTCTTTTGCTTTTTCACATTAATAGTGAGTAACGATTGATAGAGCTTGGGGTTGTATTAAATCACAGCCAGCTCCTAATCCTTTCTTCTTTCTTTGAAATACATTATAAGCAAAGCATCCTGAACCACTCTTCTATCAGACAGTTGCTCATAATCTTCTTGTATAATGCAAAGGTGAGGGAGTATGGTGTTACAGAACAATACTGTCATCAACAAACAAAAAACCAAAAAGAAAATCCAACCCACCAACTAAACCCAGAATGTTTGTTTAATATTTAGTTTCTTATAACAAAACATTTGAAGTTTACTTTACCTTTTCATTTTATCAAGTAGAATCTCTTGCTCCTGCATTCCTCCTAATAATAGCAGAAATTGCTATAATTTTATTTACCTATAGTTTAACCTGTAATAAAATGCTGTTTAGGATTTTTCTCACAAGCTGTTCACAAAGTTCAAACCAACAAGAAAAACTGTCCATTTGAAGGTGGGGATTGCAACACTTATTCTTTTAAGAAAGAAAAAGGAGGGGAAGGAGACAGATACACAACTCTCCTTTAGCTTAACTGCAGCTTGATGTTTTATCCAGTGTAGTAGCAGTGTGGATTAGTGGGAGAATGGAAAATGATTAGCATAGAGTCATGGCTCTGCATGAAGTTATCTTTTAGGATTTGTATGAAATTCCACTAAAGTTAAGAAAACCAAGAACCATTAGAATCTTGGAAATCAGCTTGTGTTTGGCTTACTACAGTCATTGTGTATAATGATCTTCTAGACATTTGATGACTTCTAAGTCAGTTGTCTGCTTACATAAGTTATAAGTTGTGGATAAAATTATGTTGTAGACAAAGTAGGAGAAGACCAATTATTCTTGCCTATAACAGTGTTTAGAATAATTAGGAATCAAATGGTAGAGCTGAAGAAAAATTGGTACGCCCCTTTTCCTTGGAAAAAAGACAATCTACAGTTAAGGGACTCTCATTCACAGGAAAAATATGCATTAATCACGTCTCTCTAGTTTTAGAAATACACAGAAAGTTCTAATTCTTCATTCTTTCTAAATGCATCACTTAGGTGTACTTTTCATGGCAATTTTGAGGAATGCTATGTGTATTTTCAATTGTCTGGTAAAAGTAAGAACGCAGTTTTCATGCTTGATTGGAAAAGCATTTTGGACCAAGGAATTGCAGTAGAGGGAGAGGATATTTTTAACCTAATGTAAGGATAAAGCAGTACCACCTTGGAAAGAACTCTACCTCAGTGGCAGCTGAATGGTATTCTTAAATGGCATCTTGAATAAAGTAGTATCTTTGAGTGAGAGAGAATGACTTTCTTCTATTACCTTTCTGAAAAGACTTGTAGCAGTGTAAACATTTGTGACAGAATTAAAGCAGTATTTTCTTATGCTGATATAATTGAAAATGTCGCCCTTCCTAATCTAAAGTCTTACTTGAAACTGTTCAGAATACACATGACTTGCAGTGCAAGAATTTAAAAGTTACACTGAAATTAGTTTTGAGTCTCATTAAATTCAAGAAATGTAGACAAACAGGCAAATCTTTATTTTGTGATTCATAGCTTAACTCTAACTTAGGTGCTACCTTTAGCATTCTTAAATATAGCAGAAAGAAGCTCAAAATAGAGGTTTGTACTTCATGATGCCCTTTTTTATTCTGCTGTAATTGTGACTTCTTATAACAATTTTTAATTTTCTGAATGCTTAATTTGTGGTGAAGAGGACTGTTGGTGCCTAATATGGAATAAATACTACAGAAGTTCTGCAGAAGTGTGAAAAAAATCAATATATCTAATTTAAGGCAGAGAGGTACTGCATACAGACCCAACAGATATTCATCAAAAATCAAATAGGATTTTAACGTCAACATGTTCCCATAGATCTGAGCATTTGGGAACTCTCTATGGCCTTAAAATGACAAATGGTTATGTATTCCTGTTGGATCACTTCTAAATAAGTAATATCCCATAACCCTTATATTAAATGTGTAGGCTTCACAGATGCTCTCTTCAAATCAACTGATTATCGATCTGTACATGACATCACTCTAAAAGATGATCTTGGCTTGCAATGCTCATACATAAATAAATATAAGACTTGGGGTCCACCAGTCTCAACAACAATATTCAGAACTACTCTAGCCTTTTTCAGTAATTTCCAAATTTTTTTTTGTAATTTTCAAAATTATGTCATTTCATCCCTGTTTTGGCTTATATCTCCTACTACCTTGTTACAGTTACTCACCTAAAAAACTAAGGCCTTTTTAAATGTTACCCTTATACCTGTGTAAACAAATATATTTCAATATCCAAGCTTGAAATTCAAAACCATACCTCTTGCATACTAATATATCACAATTTTCTTCTTTTATCTTTTTTAGTCATTTGAAATAGTGATTCAAAATATTGGTTATATGGTTTTACTTGTATTATGGTGTTGCACCCTGGGACATTTATGTAAAATTGACTCTCCTCATCAAAAATATTCTTTTCCCCCTTCTTAATTTGCTTACCTGTACTATCAGAGGTAGATTTTACTCTTACGTTTGTAATGAAAGGATGATCTATAGGATTGAACAAAAACCTTACATCTATAAATACCTGAATCTAAGTGATATTAGAATTCTAGAACATAACAGAATGATCAAAAGGAAATTTATTAAATATATTCAATATATGTTTTAATGGAAAAGTTGCTCTTTTTTAAAGAAAATGTTTATCAAATAATTATGAATAAACAGATTTCATTTAAACACTGAGAGTTGCAATGGATCTTTTACCATGTTGCCCCTGGTGTTTTAACACTTGTTGAGTCAACTGGTATTAATATAACATTAGGAGAATTTCCCCTCCTGAGAGGAAATCTAGCTAAACAAAGTGATGTTTAATGTTTCATATTATATTTATTTAACTAAAATGGCTGATTAGATGTTAAACAGAAGAGAGGTTAATGATCTTTGTTATTGGTATTATAAAAATTAAGAAAGAATAAAGTAGGGTTAATGATGTATCCCATTATTGTTATTATGGGGAATAAACACATGCTGTTGTCCGCTGCACTGAAAAATCGGCCCCAAGCTGTAATTAGCAAAATTACATAATTGTCTAACCTTATGATGTAATTAATTAGTCACGACTGTACTTTTTAGTGTGGATTCTATGTGTTTCAGTCAGATCCTCACCTCTGTACCTAAAAGATGGAGAAAATAATCTCATATCTGATTTAATCCAACCAGTGTATTAAAACTGTTATTTATTGTGTAAATAGAAAACAGGAGACTTCCTAGGATAAAAGGTGACTAGGATAATCTGAATTTGTTCCTCATCTTGTATTTTTATTTTCTCTTTTTTTTTTTAATATCCTTATTACATCAAAGTGTCTACTGGCAATTAAAAAAAAAATCAACTGGTGAAGTAAAACTATTTATTATTGGGGTTTTTTTTTAAAACAGTAGCATGAACAATGTGATGGCAGCAAACATTGCATTAGTGACTGATATCGGTGCCAAGATCAGCCGAGACAAAACCACGATGACGGAAGGACAAGTTAGAACCAAACATCTAACGACATTTTTAGCCAAAATAAAATGACCTGCTTTGGCCATTTCTTTCTTTCTTTCTTTCTTTCTTTCTTTCTTTCTTTCTTTCTTTCTTTCTTTCTTTCTTTCTTTCTTTCTTTCTTTCTTTCTTTCTTTCTTTCTTTCTTTCTTTCTTTCTTTCTTTCTTTCTTTCTTTCTTTCTTTCTTTCTTTCTTTCTTTCTCTTTCTTTCTTTCTTTCTTTCTTTCTTTCTTTCTTTCTTTCTTTCTTTCTTTCTTTCTTTCTTTCTTTCTTTCTTTCTTTCTTTCTTTCTTTCTTTCTTTCTTTCTTTCTTTCTTTCTTTCTTTCTTTCTTTCTTTCTTTCTTTCTTTCTTTCTTTCTTTCTTTCTTTCTTTCTTTCTTTCTTTCTTTCTTTCTTTCTTTCTTTCTTTCTTTCTTTCTTTTTCTTTCTTCCTTCCTTCCTTCCTTCCTTCCTTCCTTCCTTCCTTCCTTCCTTCCTTCCTTCCTTCCTTCCTTCCTTCCTTCCTTCCTTCCTTCCTTCCTTCCTTCCTTCCTTCCTTCCTTCCTTCCTTCCTTCCTTCCTTCCTTCCTTCCTTCCTTCCTTCCTTCCTTCCTTCCTTCCTTCCTTCCTTCCTTCCTTCCTTTCATTTCTGCTGGATGTTGTCATTGTCTTGCTTCTGTAGTTTTACAGAAATAGTTGTGAGAGGGAGAAGAAACCACATGAAAAGACCTACTGTGGGCTGAGCACCCACCCCTATTGTTGGTGCTCCAATTTCTGCAATTACATGAAGAAAAAAAGGCTCCTCTACTCTCTGCAGATGTAGTTCCAGTTCAGTCTTTTGATAAACTGTAATTTATAGATAGGGTTGTAAACAAAGACAGTAGTGAAGAAATAGGTTTTAAAAAAATCTAGATATAGTTTTCAGCGAGTCAAGTATTTTTTGTTTTTCTTCAATTTCATCTACACAAGGAGATTTTACTTTTCATTTTTCTGGATGTAGCTCATGTTTCATCATCTTCGTGAATTAAAAAAATATTATCTTTTGCTGTTAGATTTTAATAGTTCATAGAATGATGATCACAGGGCTGGAGCACCTCTCCTATGAGAGGCTGAGAGAGTTGTGGCTATTCGGCCTGGAGAAGAGAAGACTCTGGGGAGACCTTACAGCACCTTACAGTTCCTAAAGGGGGCTTATAAAACTAGAGAGGCACATTTAATGAGGTCATTTAGTGACAGGACAAGGGGTAATGGCCTTAAACTGAAAAAGACTGGGTTTATATTAGAAGTTAGGAAGACTTCTTTACTGTAAAAGGAAGACATTTTTTACTGTAAAAGAGGTGAGTCACTGGAACAGGCTGCCCAGAGAAGTTGTGGATGGCCCATTCCTCAATTGTTCCAGGCCAATTTGAATGGAGCTCTGAGCAACCTGTTGTAGGGGAAGATGTCCCTGCCCATGGCAGGGGGATTTGAGTGAAATGATCCTTAAGGTCCCTTCCAGTGCAAACCATTCTATGAGTCTAGGATTCTATGATTCTATGATTCTATGATTCCATCAGCTGAATGCTCACACACCCTTGTGTGATACATCATAGAGCAGTGAAGGAGTTAGCAGAATGTACAGCAGCACCCATCTTGGTTATCTACCAAATATCTTGGGAGTCTGGGAATGTCCCAGACTGGAAGCTAGCCAGTGTTATTCCAATTTACAAAAAGGATGTGAGAGAAGACCTGGGGAACTGCAGACATGTTAGTCTAACCTCAGTCAGTGAAAATTATGAAGTTTATACTGGGTGGTATGGAAGGGCATTTAAAGAATGGTGGAGTTATCAGGCAGAGACAACGTGGGTTCACAAAAGATTGCTCCTGTTTAACTAATCTGATATCCTTCTATAAAAGGGTCACCTGTCCAGTGGATGAAGGGAAGGTGGTGAATGTAGTTTTTCTGGACTTTAGCAAGGCTTTTGATACAGCCTCTTACACAACTGTCCCTTCTTGATAAGTTGTCTGACTGTGGGGTGAGTGTGTTTGTGGTACGCTGGCTGAACAGTAGGGCTGAAAAGGTTCTGGTGAGGGCTACATATAAGTGGTGACAGGTCACCAGGGGTGTTCCTCAGGGTTCAATTATAGGGCAAATCATGGTCAATGTATTTATCAATGATCTGGATGCAGAAGTTTGAATGTGCTGTTAGCAAGTTTGCTGATGATGTCAAACCAGGAAGCCCTATGGAGGGATCCAGAGAGATTAAATCACTGGAAATTATTAATGGTATGAAATTAAAAAGTCCAAGTGCTGGATTCTGTACCTAACACAGCACAAGTATAAATGGGGAGAGTGTTTGTAGGACAGCCCTGAGGACAGGAAATGTGAAGAGGGTGGTGCTGATCCCTTCTCCCTGGTATCCAGTGAGAGGATATGTGGGAATGACTCAAAGCTACACCGGGAGAAGTTCACACTGGACATTAGGAAGCATTTCTTTACAGAGAGAGCAGTCAAACACTAGAACAGGCTTCCTGGAAAGGCAGTTGGCCCCCCAAGCCAGTCAGTACTCCAGAGACATTTGGACAATGCCCTTAACATGGTCCAACTTGGTCAGCCCTGAAGGGGTCAGTTAGTCGGATTAGATGGTTGTTGTAAGTCCCTTCCAACTGAAGGAAGACCTCTATTCTATTCTATTCTATTCTATTCTATTCTATTCTATTCTATTCTATTCTATTCTATTCTATTCTATTCTATTCTATTCTATTCTACCACAGCACTTTCATCCAGTGAAGTGTGAGAAAAAATAAGACCCTAAAAAACATAGTCCTGCTTTTCCCTATTGCCAATAAGGGCAAAGAATATATGAGTACGTGATTTAAACTTTATTTGCTCAATTGAAAGACATAATAATAAATAACAAAACAGAGAGTGAAATAATGACCTAAATTAAAAACTACCTTTTTTTAAAGCAATCTTCAATAGTTGTATCAGCTTTATATTTTATGTATTGTAAAAACAAGGCCCAAATTTTAAAGAAATGGTAAAGATTTGCTTTCAAAAAAATTTTTTTAACATTTTGGACCTTGTATTTTGTTTTATCAACCTAAATTTTTATCAAGATCCTTTTTAAAGTTTCTACTTAAAAAATACTTAACTTTTCTAGCATAATGAATCAAAAAAGCAGAAACATTTAAATAACTTACATATATTTCAGGTCTGTTAAAATCAAGCTTTATGTATATTTATTATGTAACTATCTTGTGGAACTTTCAGTGGAGGCATTTTGAGGTAAAGATATTGTCAGAAAAACAAAATATAAAAAATAGAGCCTATTTACTTTTGATTTTTTAAAAGTTTTCTAATACTTTTATACAGAAGGAATGCCAGCTGAAAAGAAGAAATTAGGGGTGGAAAAGACTGCAATACATTTTAATGAATGACCAATTTTTAAAGCATATATATTACAAACTGTAAATTTTTTTTTTTCCACTGAGTATACACACATGTGTAAGCAAAATTATCTGTTTTGAACAGCCAAATTTTTGCTGAATCCCTCATTTGTGATTGCTGCCAGGCAGATTAAATTCTAGTTCCTTCTAATCTCTGCCATAACGGAGCATGGAGGGTGCTCAGGAAACACTGCTACGTTATCCTCTGGGTAGCATATGGATTTCTACTGCCATTTGTCATTCATCGTGTATTTATTTTAAGAATATATTTTAGAATTTGCTGGCACAGGAAATCCTGACCATTGGGACATCTATACCAATTACAGTACAACAAAAATAAAAATAAAAAAAGAGAACATAATATGGCTGAAAGTATGGATACATCTGCAGTATGAGCAAGCAGAGCTGACATACATCTTACAACTGTTAGCTATTCCTTTAACTATGAAATCATCTGCTGGCAAAATGTCCTGCTTTGATTTGTTTTTCCTAGCATAAGGTAATGGCACATCAAATACCAGCTTAGATAGCAAGGAGCAGACTGAACCATTCCTATTTATTCCTATTTCCTTGGCACTGCACCTGCCTTTCTGGATGGCCCTAGAAGCTGGAATGGGATTCCTGATAAAGGAAGACGTCCTGAATTACAGACATTACAGATAAATAAAGACTACACTGACTATTTTCTCATTAATTGTTTTAATGTCAAGCCAAATGTTCAACTTGTGTTGCTTGACAATACTTCTCACTCTTTTCGATCTGAGAAAGACAATTTTCTAACCAAATATTTGCATTTATTTGATTAATGGGTGCTTGAAAAATCCATATTTTGTCAACTGTCTTTCTCTGATGCATACCCCCTATTTAAGTAAGTCTGTTTTTTCTTAGGCAATTCATGAATTATTTTGTTAGCTACCACATACA
Organism: Melospiza georgiana; assembly: GCF_028018845.1. NCBI lineage: Eukaryota > Metazoa > Chordata > Aves > Passeriformes > Passerellidae > Melospiza > Melospiza georgiana. The sequence continues at coordinate 34,364,396 of NC_080435.1, forward strand.
TTGTGCAGTTAGTCTCCCTCACCTGTTTAAGAATATAGGGGTTATAATGTTCTAGGGATGATGTTAGCAAAAGAAGAGTGATTAATAAATTAACTTAAAACACATTGTATCCCTGGAGAGGAACCACTCCAGATTTTCTGCACTTAGTTAAATTTAGCATGTGAAAAGTAGGTTTCATGTGACTTTGTTAAGCATCTCTTGTTCTTACACAATTAGAATTTTTAACTTCTGTTTTGTGATTTGTGTTAGAGATGTAGCTTCAATAAGATTTAAGAAATTATTTGAAAGGTGTCAGATCTTGCCTTGTCTTGAATAAGCTTGTTTTCCAGAGGCAGATGTTTAGTACCTTCCAATCATTAGTCTTTTACCCAATTGTGTCAATAATACAGAGAAAACTCTCTGTAAAAGAGTCTGGGCACTCACACTGTTAATCTTTCATTTGCAAATCTTGAGAAAAGTGAGTTGACAATTTTATAACCTTAATGGTGACTCTGAAGGAACAGATACAACATAAAAACCACATCCTTTGGAGATATATTTATTTTACTTGAACTTTTTTTTTCCAGAAAAATATTTCATTTTTCTGTTGACCAGAATGGAGTCATTGTTTTCCATGTTGGTGTGTGCTGTATGAGCAGAACAGATAAAAGCAGAGAAAATTATTGAATGGACAGCAAAAGCAGATATCTAGCTAGGTCTGAGGACTTCAAACTTCAGTATTCTCATCATGTAACTCACCAGTTTAAGTTTACTCTTTCACTGTCATGCTGTTAAGGTACTTAATGCTTCCATGCAGCTATTTCTGTATATTTCTTTACATCCTGCTTTGCTTAAGCAGACATGAGAAATGTCTGCTTCCTACTTCATCTGCATATTATCTGCAGCAACAGGGTCCTCAATTCACTGAGGCATTTTGAAATTATGACAGTACAGGTTATGTAAATAAGAAAATGTCCTAATTTTTTATTTGCACTTTTATTTGTTACAGATTATTTTTTAAAATATGTGTGTGTCAGGCTTCAATTTATAAAATCATCCCCTTTTGCTTTTATTTCAATCTCAGTGAAGATATTTCTTGGGTAAGGATGGTCTTAAGCATTTGTTAGGTGGTGTTTTGATTCAGAAGCCATAATGTTTTGCACCTGAAAACATGTAGAATTATGCAAATATGTGCATTATAGACACTTTTAGAAGAAACTGGCAGTTACTATGTAAGCTGAATTATTTCTTCCATAAACAGACTGTTAGGATATTTTGTATGAAGGAACAAAACTGGAGAGGACATTTTATAAGTGAAGGAAGAGCAGTAACTCAGACTGTCAAACAGAAGATATTATGTAATCATTATTTACATGATGTTTTATTTCCTTCCCCATAGCCAGTTGTTTTGTAAATGTTTATTTTCCTGATAATTGTTCTATTTTTTCCTTCCATCATTAGACTAATATTATTGACACGATAGGCTAGTGTTTCCACAGATGTAACAAATAAGCTTAAAAGAAATTGGTAACATGAGCAGAACCAAGGATCCTTATGTTGAGCAGTATATTTTGGTTAGACAGTAAATCCATATTTCTGATTCAGCCACTGTATGCCAGCATGTTGGCCTGTTGAGTGGAGGTCCAAAATGTCCCACTATAAGCACCTTCCCTTGCAAAATGTAAAGGGGTTAGGGATTAAGCCTTTCAAGTCAGATTTATTTTCCTATATGCCTAAAAGTCATAGCTCATAGGTTCTTCTTTTGTTTTCCAGATTTCCATTATCAGCTATGATCTTAAGATCTTTAACCTTCCATCATTCACCATTAAATACCAGATAATTTGTTTCATAGGCTAATTTTTCTTTTTTCCACTTATGTCAACATCCATGACATTACAGCACTTTAACTTCTCCAGTGATGTATGGTGTAAAAAAAAAATTCTAGAACCATATTCACAACAGTGAGCTTCCCAGGTCATCTAGCAATGTGTTTTCTCTAAACAGTTTGGATTCTAATTTATTGTTACTTTTTTTGGGAAAGAGCTAGTAATTGGTATAACTATAACCATTGACACAATTATAGCCACATATATTATATAGCCACTTTGGCTATAAGCACTCTTCTAAATCAAACAAAGAATTGTTACATTAATTTTTTCCTAAGAATTAAATATGTTAATTCTTTGTATGCACTTCAAATTTGTTGCCCTATAGATAGCGTAATGCATGGGCATATGGAAAATTGGGAGGAGTTAAAAAATAACTCCTCTTTGGCAGCTGAGAAAACAGGAAGAAATGAAGGGAAGTGCTGGTTTAAGGAGCATGGATCTCACCTTCTCCATATCCATTTGCAAAGCATTGCTGCTTTAACGTGCATTTCATATTCTCATCATCATGCTCCTAACCTGAGAAGATAAAGGGTATTGGTCTAAAGCTTTGCAGTGAGGGAATCATTCTTTTGTCCTCTGACAGTGGCTTCATCAAAAGCCAAGAGAGAAGCATGAAGACACTGAATCTGAAGTTGGGTGTACACTGCCTGCACAGTAAGAGGGGCTTGCAGTGTATCTATCTATCAGGCTCCCAGCATGCAGGTGTGAAGGGTGGTCCCAGTGTCTGAGTCAAACATCTGGTGCCATCTGAAATATTCTGAGGTACGTGGGATATTCATGTGGAGACAGAACATGTGCTGCAAGACACATGGGAATATTTTCTGCTTCTGGAGTGGTGGCTGGAGGCAAGCTTGATACCACAGAGTATCTAAAACAGTAGAGATCTACTCAACAGCTACATCCACATGCCTTTGTCGAACCAAAGACCCCTTACGTATTTCCTTCTTGTTTCTTTTATCCAAGCCTGGTTAGAAAGGTTGTGCCTTTGTAGTGATTGTACCACTGTAACTGGAAAAAATTAAAAAATATATATTTCTGTGTTATAAATTCAATCTGTAATGAAGTTATATATATTATTTTTCAGATCCATTTATTTTGCTGTATTTCTTGGTACTTGTGCACCTTTGAGGAAATCCCAGTGAGCCAATACTACTGAGAAACAATAATTCATATCCCAGGGATAGGAGTGAGCCATGGAAAACCACCCAAATTTAGGTTTTTGCTCTAACTTGCATTTTGAAGTCTAAGTTTGAAGGAGAAGACGTCCTGTTTTCCCGTGTTTACGTGCAGGGGAGGCTAATCTTGTGCTGAGACATGAGCAAAAATAGCAGAACCCTTGTCCCGTTCAGAACCCCTGTTCTTCCCTTAGTCCTCCAATAACACGTGCATTGTTCACTTTATAGTGCATTGTCACAATTCTCTCCTGGCTTCTGCATCTTGCTAGGAAGATATTCCCACAGGAAATTGGAGAAATCCTGCAACGCTACCCTGAGAATGATAGGTGTGCTATAGTGAGGGCTCAGAAGATAGAGATTAATGAGAAGGAAGCAAAATGTCAGCAAATCTCTGCGAGAACATCTATGCTATCTACAGGAAGAAGTGAATAATGGGGAAGGGGGATAAAAAGCATTTATTTTTTTGCCCTAAGAAAGGCTAGAGATGACCTTATCCTAGGTTACTAGGATGTATTCAAAAATGAGAAATCCATAGCCCTCAAAGATTAAAAGTTCACTGTTTTTTTTTTTTTTTTTTGGTTGTTGATGAGGAAAATAATAAAGCTTTTGAAGAGGCCTAATGTAGCAAAAAATATTAGCAAAGGACATGGTATAGTAGAATTTGAAATTTGTTTGGGGGAGGCAAGGAAATATACCCTGATATTGGATAAAAGAGCAAAAAGATTTAGACAAAATTTGCCAATGTGTGCCACTCTTCAAAATATTCACCAGAGGAACTTAGTTTACTTTATAAACGTCAGTGACACTGATTCATAAGTTATATTTTTCTTATTTTACAATTAATAAATATAGACATAAATTCTAAACATATGAAAGACATTTAGTTGTAAATACTTATCTTTCCTCATCAAATAAGTCCCAAGAAATTCTAACAAGATATTTTAAAAATATGCCATCTGGCAGTATCACATAATATGCTGAAAGATGATAAAATTGATATGGTTTATTCATTAAGAAAATGAATGGCAATTATGTACTGTATCTACTGCATCAAGTAAAGCTGAAAACTAAACCAAAAAAAGTATAGATAAACTCATAATGACAACATCTTCACAGATAGAGAAACTGGAGTCCACATTTTGAGACATATCTTTTGGATCATTCTAAGTCTGGAGCGTGCCATCATTATTTCAACTCAAAGAGTAACTTTGGAAACTGTTATGTATTATTGTAAGGTGTATTTTTAACCTAAGGTCGCTGCAAGGTAAAGACAAGGAGTAGTACACAAGTTGACCTGCCACAGGAATTCCAGATAAAACCCCAGAAGTTGAGTCAGAGATAATCACAAGATCTGGAATCTGCAATAACAAACTGTTCATATATCTACCTGTCAGCTGTCTTCCTCTAAGGGAGGGACACAAGGTCACTGAAATGGCCACTTTCCATCCCTTGTTTTTACTGGACATGTGGTGGGTAAATGGAGAATCAAATATTTACAGGAAAACACTTTTCCATGAAGACTAAGTGATTTCATTTCAAATGGTTGTTAGGTAGCTTTTTTGTCCCTTTTTGCAAGTTCCCATAAAACGTAATAAAGCTAATCAAAGAAATGCAGTTAGTACTCTTCTCAAGAGTATTTCCACTCTCAACAGTATTTCCAAGTTTAATTAAAGGACTATGTTTCAGTTAAATAAATCAGGTATTAATTTTTTAATAAATTGAAATGAGAATGTGTGGAAGGAAAGACAGAATCACAAAAACGGAAGGTGGATCACTGAATTCAATAGAGCAGCTCTGCTTGGAACTGTACAACACACATATCATCAAGTATATGTTATGTACAAGCAGTACCACTACCCTCCCAGTACTATTCCCTTATACATTTAAAAATATCTCAAATCCCTAGATCAAAAAATATTTTGGTTTAGGATACTCTAACATAGTTGCATCTGTGGCTATTCCAGTAATAAGAGAGGTAACATTTATTATAGTCTAATAATAATGGTTAAAAGGATGGGTAATGTTAGGTGGTGATGTCACAGTGCCAAGCTCCCAGACTTTGTTATTCTCAGTTTTCTGAAAAGAAAAACGTTGAAATGGTTAGAATCAGACATCTTTATCTGTGTTGGATAATTCGAAAGAGAAAGTGTATTTGTATATTCCAAGTATGTTGTGCAGCAATACTTCTGTGAACCAACTGAAGAACAGAAATAATTTTATTGCTGTGCCTGTGCTCCTGCCCCTCACACAATCTGGATATTTTGCAGCCTTGTATTTATTTCTCAGTGCCCCAGCTGGCTTTAGGACAGTGCTATTCTCGTTTTCCAGGGGCAGGGAGGGAACTGTGAGCTACCCGGGTTCACACAGGACATCAGCGCAAGAACAGGCAAGGGAGCTCTATTCTCCTGAGCCACAGCGTTGGCACTGTGACAACTGAACCCAACTTCCTCCTCTTGGAGCCAGGACAGGACACAGAAACGTATTCATTTGGCAGAGGGGGAGGGGAACCCCTCTATCCCTTCCTTATTTTGTTTTATTTTGGAGGGGACAGTTGCAGTTCTCATGCAGGGCAAGGTTATATAAACTTGATGACAAGTAACCACACGTTTTTCAGCATTTCCTAAAGTTTGAAAGGGGTGAATTCCAGACAGAGCACAGAATGTCACCATGCAAAAAGTCATACCAATGCTTTTACCAAAGTATATAATAAATGTTAATAATAATTAATTTTTGGTCACTGTGCATCTCTATGTACTATTATTTATTTTCCTACGCATATAGTACATCTGTAAAGGTAAAAGAAGCAGCACGAATAGCATATGTTTAATAAAATTTTTTTTTCCATTTTTAACCTGATTGTATAAAGATACATTAGAAAAAATATCTAGAAGCTTTTTATAGTTGAGAGAAAGGTCCATTGTTTTGAATGACTTCATGATTGGACTATTTATGAAACTGAATTTGTTTTCCTGAACTTCTGAAAAATGTGCCTTCCTGGTTAAGTTAACTTTATGTGTATGTAATATATTGCTGTTGTACCAAAATAGAGTATGGCAGTAATATTTTATCATACTTATCAGTGTCATTTTTTTTTCTTGCTAGTTCTGTTAAGGTGTTGTCTCCATAAAAATGAGACCATAGGTTCTTTGTGGGAAAATGTAATTTTTTTCTCATATAAAAGCTGTGGATCTCTATTACTTTTATAGATTAAACACATTTTTGTGATTTAAGAAATTGCATTAATTTTCTGCATTTGAAGAAAGATGCAGGACATTCTAAGAAGTGTAATTGACTTCAGATTTCCTATGAACCTCATAACCCTGGTTTTACAGCCCAAGGTATATCTTGGTAGTCCTTTGTGCTCCTTACTTCAAACCAAATTGCTTGAATGCTGATGCGTATTTTTGTGCAGAAGACTGAGCTCTTTGTAATGAGCTGAATTTAAGTAGCAGCTGATAGTAAATGTTGAAATAGCAAAAGCGACAATGTAGAGAATTATTATTTTCCTATCTAAGTTTGTCAGTTCTATAATGAGCTTAAAGCAGAAAATATTTTTCTTTTGGAAGTGCACTGTGTGTATCACAGCAGATGGTGGAACGAAGGGGCAAAACTGATACATGCTTAATGCCTTATAGTCATCTCTGTCTTGATTTAGTTATTATACATACACAATTGCTCATCAAGAAGAAGATTTTAAAGGCAGGAAATGGAGGTAGTAAAAACTTTATGACAATTGCAAAAGAAAAATAATTTGATAATCAGCATGTATTTTTTAATTCCACTTTGTTTTATAAGTACAGAAAATTCAAAATTAAAGACCTATTTGTTATATATATGGGAGGAAAGTGGATAGAAGAAATTCTAAAGAATTGCACAGGGAAGGAAGGCGACTTCAGAAAATTCATATAGTGGTGAGATATGGGGAGATGTAAACTGAAGATTATTTTAAAATCAACATTTCCTTCTTTGTGGAAAACAGAGGCAATGGCTTTGTCACTTAAATTTAGCCCTGGTCACTGCAGTTCCAGCCTGACTTTGCAGTTGCTGTAAGTGCATCGCTTGTATGGAAGAAATTTCTAAGTCAACACGAAGAACATAGTACAGCAAAAGTACAATTTCCCATTGAGAGCATTAATTACATTCATTCTTCAATCAGAAGCAATAAATCCAAGTGGGAAACAGCAAAACATCAACCTTTTACAGAACTGGCTGTGCATTTTCTGCAGCATTTTCATCAATGTGTGGGATTTTTCACAGCTGCTGATAAATGATACTGACCAGTTAAGATTATATGTAATTTTTGGATTTACATTGTGAGTATTCAGTGAAGCTAATGCTGTCACTTTCACACACACTTTCACACTACCACAAGATACCCTACATATCATTAACTTTTCATTTTGGTCCACATCAGAAGACAGTACTTGCCTGGTGTCACCAAAATAAACGTGGCCATGTAAATATGACAGAAACTGTTTCTTCACAGAGAACACTCTCAGATTTTTATAATCTATAAGTCATTTCTTAAAACTCTGACAAAACCAAACTTTCCTGTGATGATATCCACTTATGGTCAGTTCATAGCACAAAACAAGAAGTTAGTATCTATCCACTGGACCATAAATAATTTATCTGTAAGGTCCTATGCAGTCCCATGAAAGTTCATTTTGTACATAAATGATTCATAATACTGACTTAGAGAACCTGGAGGTAAATACCTCCATCACCAAGGAAATCATGTGAATCAAGGTATCCATCTTTTTCATACATGTCAGTCTTATCCTTAAATGCAAACTATTTTGATTTTGCTAGACCTTCTTTCTTGTGATCCTCCTATCAGAGATATTTGAGGACTTTTTTTTAAGTGGAAGACAGGAAAATTATAAGGAAATGCTAATACTCAAACTGTTTCTGATCTTTCTTGGTCTTAATGCACTTAGGTCCAAATACACAGTACTTTCACATTGTCAAGTCAGTAGATTTGAATTATTATGTTTGTGGATAGAAACTATTACCAGCAATCTAAGCACCAACAAAGTAAAACAGTACCTACACTCATCTAAATATATTGTGTTTTACTAAACCATAACAAATTAAATGGGAAGAAATTATGGATTCTTACAACTACTTTCTTTCATAACAGCACACTGTTCTGAGCCCTTTACTTTCTGGTAAGTAATGTCACAGAATTGGCTCCCCACTAAATATTGGATGTTACCACTAAGAGAAACACAAGCAAAAATAACATCACCCAGCATCACCTGGCATAAGCTTTGGTCTGTCAGTCGTCTTTTTTGGAAGATGAAATCTGGTGGTCCTTACCATGTTGCACCATGCAGAGTGACTGCAGTAGCCTCCATCTCTTTAGCATCATTTCTTAAAAACAAATTCTTATTAGCATTCTGCTTCTGAACACATGTCAGAAGTCATTAAATGTAGCCAAGCAACTGCATGTAGCTATCCCTTACTTCATGTATTCAGTGTGTGGGTAGGTCTAGCCACGTATCAAATTTATGCAACTGTGATATGAATCAATATTATTCTTTATGCATCGTCAACTGCAATCTCATAGGCTAGCACAGCCCATAGATTACAATTAATTAAGTAATAACTTCCCTGAAAACATGGAATCAAGGTGGATTTCTAGAATTCTGGAAGAACATTACTTTTCTAAGGCAGATTTTTTTATCACATTGAAAACATAGAGATACAGAGGGGAGAGAACATGCTGTCATCAGTTTGGAGGGCAGTAATATCAAAATTTGGTTCTGGAAGATATGTTATGCTTTATTGTAATTACTGGTGGTTATACAAAGAACATTCCACTGTATTTATGAACAGTGTGAAAAGTGGGATTGGGTTTTCTGGAACTCCATTTATAATGACTTTGCTGAACTCAGGCTAATTATGAGGGGGGCCCATCTGAGAGAGAAGGCACACCACAGAACAAAAGGGATTCATTTTTTAAATCTACTGTTTGAATTTCATCCTTTCTTCTTTCATCTGTTTTCATCTTATGGAAGCGATTATAAGTGCTAATGAGACATTTGATCTTGCTTCAGGCAGTCATTTTCTGGTTAACACAACAGAGGTATCAAGCATCTATTTTGGTATTATAGGAAGTCAGCAGGTTGGGGTCACATATTCTTTTCCCTTATACCTACCCAGTTGAAGCAATCCCTTTTCTGGTACTTGAAATACTTATGGTACTATTTTTATTTTTCTGTCTGCAGCTTTTATATGGGCTCCTCGTCACTAATTTATGTCAGGAAAAGATACAACTCTTAACAGGTGTTTCCAATTTAGAAGCCAGTCAGAATTGTATGAAACTTTTTTTTTTTCTTTCAGGAGCTAATTCTACTCAAGTTGAAAATTACAGATGTGTTGTTTAGTTCCAGCAACAAGTGGTGACTGATGAGCAGAAGCAGCATTTGAACCTGGGACCCGATGAGTACAGTTCAATAAATTGGGGGATCATTCTAAAGAGAACAATACTGTTTGAAAACATGATTTCTTTCATGTTGACTTAATTCCTCAGAAACCATAACCAAAACTGGCCGTTCTGAGCCATTCTTTCCATCAGTCTTATTTATCAAAAGAAAGCCAGAGAATGCTTTTGGACCTGTGTTCCTCAAGTGCTGATAATTATGTGTATAGACAGCGCTGCTTGTATTACACAGTACATCCAGTGGAACTGGGATTACTACTGAAATTTAAAGGAAGCACCCTGGAGAAGACCTAAGGTATGTGTACCAGGCAAACACCAAAAATTTCATCCCATTAGGATGCATTTTTTTTTTAAAGAAATAACCCTTGTTAATCACTACTGTTCTTTCATTATGGTACAATCAGTTTCTCCTGCTAACTTGAATGTGGAGCTCTTCTAGTGCCTACTTTCCATAAATTAAAATTGGTGCCAATTAGCCATTTATAGGAGACAGGCTTGTGAGATCTTTTCAGGGAATAAACACATGAGAACACTGAGGCTAATTTGTGGAAATACTTTCCTAATTCCACCTGTTCTAGGTAATACCAATAACTTTTACAAACACTCTTGCACTGAAACAGATAGGAAATGCTGCTAGTATGTCTGCATGTATATGGTGTGGTAGTCAGTAAAATGTGTTCCAAAGTCTTGTTACAAAGCAGAATAGTATTTGAACATGCCTATTGAGTAGGCAAAAACAAGTTCATGACACACCTTCATTTTCTTACAGCTACTACTGGAGAAAAACTTTAACTTAAAAAATAGTTTTTACTAGAACATTTGGAGTGTTCACAAACAAACCAGGAAAAAAAACCCTCTGGACTTTCTTTCTGATATGTGGAAAAAGGTGAATAGGCCCAGAGAGAAAAAAATAAATATCTCATACTGAATCTTTAAAAGCATTATCCAGGGTTTCTTTTCCCCAAGTCTGCAATTTAAAAATCACCAAATATCGGTCAGTTCCTTCTTTAGGTGTACCTTTTTAAGTGCTGCATTTTTAAAAACATGGTTTTAATTCTGTGACTGAACACTGTTGTTTAATTGGATTACTGTGATCTTTATAATCAGGCTTCCAATGTAATAAATTATATGCATGGTTTTTCCTTATATAATGAACCATTAATAGTTACTTGATGAATATTTCAAGTTACAAAATTTCAAAGAAACTTCAGATTGAAAAAATTAACTCTGATGTAAAGACATGTTGAAAATCTTTCAAATTTTTCAAAGATCTCTAATGTTATTAATATTTCATTAAGTATGCCTGCTAGGAAACATAATACTCCTGAAATAGAAAGACAAAGCAAATGTAAAGAAAATCAAAGCATGTTAATAAAGCTGAAATTAAAATGTAGAGAAATCCTGTTTTTCTGATTATCATGCAGGAGCATGTAAAACTGAGGACTAGAGAATGTAGAGCCACTTCATGTATTCTTATTTTTCTTAACTTTACTGTTATGTAGTCCTAAACAAATTAGTAAAGAAACATGCATACATAATGTTAGCTCCAGTCAAAAACACTAGTCCTATAAAAAACTTATGCCTTTAGGTAAAAATTAGATTAATTAATTTTACTCATAACTGCTAAACACAGTTATTGAAGATTATTTTCAGGATCTAGACTCACATTAGCAAATGATTACGTTTTGAAGTGGTTTTTGAATATGTTAGATTTTGTTAAGTCTACTTAGAAGAGTGTTGGGAGGAGAGGACATGTATTTTTTAAACTGGACAAGTTTCTCTCACATGCTGTCATATTTAGAATACTGTTTCCTGACATAGCACTTTTTTGCTCCTTCAGAATATGACTACACATTTCAGTAGTCTTCAAATTCACAGGCACATGTCAGTTTCACCAGCTGCTCATTAGTTGGTGTATTTTAAAGAAGGTAGGGAAATGTGGAAAGCCTGTTTCTTAGCGAGTGAATCAAGCGTGCAGTGTGAAGGTAATAATGAGGAAACATAATGGGTTAAGAGCAGAGAACTCCCACACTTAATTCCTTCCTGTTAGATGAGCTCCTTCACAAGAGTGTGATCCTTGTAATGTACACATTTATAGCAGTGTTTCTTATTTTAAAAGAGCTGTGATTCATTGTATGGAGGTGGAGAGAACTGAGCTTTTGCACATTAACAATTTTAGATGAAGAAAAAACCCTTTTTTTCTTGCCTTTGCATTTTTGTTAGAACTTTATGAGACAGAGTATTTAAGCATGATGGTTAATTTTATATCAAATTTGATCCTGCCACCAGTTACTTTCTACTTCTGCAGGCTGCTTACTCTGTCACCGAGTATTAGATGTATTACCCACAGAGCAGTAATTACATTTGACACATAATTATTATGGTTTTGATGACAAGAAGGCCTTTTCTTTTCCTGCTTTCATAACATATACTCCTGAAAGTGCTGGCTGGATGAATACAGTTAGTTTAAAAGCACTTGGATTTAAATTGAACCCTGGGACAAAGAAAGAAATGAAAAGAAAGAGTGAGCACATTTGAAAATTCCAGATGATCTCACACAGTCGATTTTGAAAAGGAAAGAAAGCCTTTAAGTGTTGTTAATGCAAAAGGAGAAAGAGCTGCCGGGCTGCAGCCATGCCAGATCCCCAACAGGAAAGGAGTGCTTTTAAAGTTAATAAACTGAAGGTTTGGAAAAAAAGGAGGCTCCTGGCAAGGCCACATAAACTACACAAATGAGTTTCTAATCTTGCCACATGGGCATTTTTCCAACTCTGCACTCTGAGTCACCCCCAGCTGCAGGCCTGGATGAGCGGTTTAATAATCCTTAGCCCTTTTTTCCCTTAAATGATCAGCATCAGAGTATCATGTTTCTGGAGCCTGGAGGCTGTGTGGTATTCAAATAGGGTGAGTTCTTGAAATTCCTCCAAACCTACCTGCAGCTGCCTCTGCATCTCTGCTGAGGTTAGAAAAGCTGGACTTGCACACTTTGTAAATTGCCATCATCTTCCTCCCTCATCTCCTCTTGATTTCTCACAGCGTGCATGGGGCAAAGCCAGGCCAGGAGGATGCAAACTGTTCTTCCTGTCCTTTTTTTTTGAAAAAAGAAAAGTTAACAAGGCATGGACGGGGTAATGTCAATTCTAGGAATCCTTTTCTGGGAACTGAGTGGTTGTGAAGGAAACCTGAACAGAAAAAAAATGACCTGACTTCCCCCTTGGATCCAAGAGCTGAGCATCAGCATCAGGGAAGCTAGATGTAAAGGGTATCCCTCCTACTGATGTGAGATCTTCAATCAGTGCCGAGACAATGATGACCAAATTAACGTACTATAAAGCAGCTCTAATTTTAGCCTGGTTTGTTATTGTAAGAGTTCGTAGGGGGAGGTGAAGGCTGCTACAAATGACTAATGCTGCATTTCAGCCTCCTAAGCCATCTTTAGTGATATGGGATATAAACCTAAGCTCTCAGTACAATTTTTCCTATTTGACTCCTGTTCCCTCTCTCCTGTTCCCTCTCCTACAGACAGCTGCTGACAGACAGGTATGTATTTTTTGCGGGCGCTGTGCGGCAGGCGCACCCAGCCGCCGGGGAGGATCCGGCACCGAGCGCGGCCGGAGCGCTGCGAGCGCGGCACGGCCCCAGGGCAGCCCCGGTGCCCTGTGCCGGGCTGGGCTGTGCCCGGTGCCCTGTGCCCGGCTGGGCTGTGCCCGGTGCCCTGTGCCCGGTGCCCTGTGCCGGGCTGGGCTGTGCCCGGTGCCCTGTGCCGGGCTGGGCTGTGCCCGGTGCCCTGGGCCGGGCTGGGCTGTGCCCGGTGCCCTGGGCCGGGCTGGGCTGTGCCGGGCTGGGCCGGGCCTCCGCCGGGAGCCGCCACCGGCACTGCCCGGGGTTCAGCGCCCGAGCTGCCCCAGGCCGAGCCTGCAGCCTGCTCAGTGTCACCAGCGTGTCGTGGTTGCCCCTCTCTGCCAGTTTTGGCCATTGGACTTGCTCAGGAGTCAAAGTTTGAGTTGGTTACCTGCGTGAGGTGGGTTTCGTGTACCTCCGTGGCATTTTGCACATCCTGAATGCTTTTTCTGCAGTGAGTCCACACATATACATTAAACTGCAATTCTCTGGGGCTGTCAGAATTGCAGACCAGCCTGAGGCATGGCAGTATGATAAAGTTTTCAGGCCCTGTTTAGTTAAGGCTGAAAATCTGGGACCCAGCCAATCTATACCACTCAGGGCTCTTTTCACAGTCCAAAATGATTTGGCTTAAACATTTCCAACTGTGATGAGGTCTCATTTCAGTGATTATACAGTCATTCACTTTTCCACATCAACATCAAAGTCATTAACAACTGAGTATTATTGCATTGGCTGGAATTCAGTTAAGGACTAGAGGGATGTTGCTCTTTATTAAGATAAATCATTGCCTTGGTTATGTCACCCATGAAATAATCAATTTACTGTGTTGGTTAATTTCCTCCCTCTTTGATCTGTGAATTAAATTCAGCAGATCATTGTTCCACACAACTGCAGTGGAAAGGATGCTTTAAAATAAATGCGCCACATTTTCTAATGGTACGAGTCTGGTAACTGTATAAAGCAAGACTGCACGTGGCCTGACCTATCTCAACATTTTCCTTTAAAAGCTTGAGAGGAAAATGAACCAGTAGCACCAATTTGGGTTATACTCCCTTGAAGTTCCTGAGAAATGAACCAGAGGAAAGAGAAAAACTAGCAGAACTGATTCTGAGGCCTTCGGAGGAGTTAGGCTGATTGCCATACGAAATGAAAATATTCTATTTCTACCGAAATATAGGGGTATTTCTTGATAGCCTTCATGAGCTTTGCTTACTGAGATGCTTACTGTAAGAATTTTTTTCAAAAACCCTACTCAAAACAAGCCAAATATGAAAAAAAACCCCAACAAACAAAAACAAACAAAAAAAACCTGCACTGAAATCGATTGATATTCCAATCTCCTTTTGCATTGAACTATGCATTCTGAAATTAAACCATGTGTATAAATAAATCCACGTTGACTGGAAATCACTTTGCCTGTCAATGGGAAACTGATGATGAGAGCCCAAGTCTGACTCCTCATTTTGCAGAATTTCACAGCAGTGTGGATATTCAAGTCTCACTTTTCTAACATTAAACTCTAACTTTTTAAATTTAAATAGATTTAAATAATCCATCCTCATTAAAAGCAACACAGACTTCTTCAGCATTTCTCTAAGTTCAGATCCATGCCTCTTCTAAAACCTGAGATGTTCTCACATGTATGTCCTCTAAACTCAAGACCATGATCTATCATGAGATTTGAAAAATAGGAACAGCATGTGATGTAGTTTTAAGGTCAGCATCTAATTTTGTTAGATTTTGAGGAAAACAGCACATAGGTTTCTGGTTATGCAACCAAGATACAGAATTTCTTCCAAATTTTTACATCTTAAAGCTATATTTATATAATCTTAAAGATTCTAGAACTTGTGTTGGTGAGAAGAAGTGCTATTATTTTCATAAGAAAATGCGTATGAAAATACTATTGCTAAAATAGTTGAACTAAAATTCCTGATTGGACTGAAAAAAAATTACTTTATTTCCTAACTCCAATTACCATAACATGAGTAAAATATTCTCACTAATTCTGAGGTCAAAGTTACAAATTAGAGCAATGGATTAAGATATAATACTGTTTCATTATAAGAATCACACCCCTCATTCACTTAAAAATTAATGAAAGCTGATTGCAGATTTGTTTCTATAGCAATTACTTAGAGTGTTTCTCCTTACATTTAACAAAAATTGTGTGTGACTTCATGAAACAAAAACAATTTGCATTAACAAATTACTTTAGTGCATTTGAAAGTCATCTTCATGAAACAAAATATACCCTAGCTGAGTATGCAGAAGAATGAACGCTAATGAAAGTTCAAAATCAGGACTATGTAGAAATTCATGGTAAATCAGTCAGGATATTCAGAATATGTGAGGAGTCTTAGTATTGAAGAGTTAATTGCACCTGATTAATGCACATGGCAATTCTATGTTGCTTATAAACCTCCTCAGTTAGCAATCAAATTACTATTTTCTAATTAATTGCATTTGTTAGTTTCTACTTGTCAGTTGTTTCATATTCATCATCCTTTTGCCATTAGTTTCCATTTCTAAATGAATCATTCTAAGAGCAGAAAGTGAAAACATTGCTATTCCTCAAGCATGATTTCTTATTTTGTTGACATGAATGCATAGTAACTGCAAGTTTCTTCAAGCTGTTGTGGAATATTTATTTTTTAGTTGCCATGAGGTCATACACTTGGAGTTTTAAGATGACAGAAACTCCTGGTGGAGTTTTGAACACATTTAGCTTTTGTAATTCTGCTTCAGGCAGTAGCAGGCAAGTTAAACAATCACTGATTGACTTTTATTAACCGATTTGTAAGGCTGATAGGCTCAGGAATGCAAGCTATAGACAGATTCTTGAAATACAGCCGAGACAGGAATCTCACAGAAATTCCAAAAATAGGAGGTAATATTCTCCTTGCAAACTATTTTTTTTCCCTTAGATAATATTCTTTACTTTATAAGATATTATTCTTTTTCTGCTTTTTATTTGAAAAGTTCATCAATAAATCTATGATTATTAAAAAACCCCAAATTACCTATCACAGACTTAATTTCAAGCCTATGCTATTTTACATGAAAATAAAAAAAAAAGAATTCCCACTAAGGTAACTGAAGAGTTAAAGTTAAAATGTTAACTGAAGTAAAATTAATGTAATGGTTTCTTTGGTATAAACTAGCTAGCAGCCCAGAAGAAGATGCTGCACAGTGGGACTCCGAACCTGTCCTTGGATTATCCCCTTGCTCTGGGGTAAACAAGCCAAGCTGTACTTGGCATGCATTTCCTTCCTGAGAGAGCAACTCCCTTCAACTCAATAAAGGGTTGAGAGGAAGGGGCCAGAGTTCCACCTTTCTCTGGGCCAGACACCTGTGCAGGGTGACTAGAAACACAGAAACACAGCCCTGCTATAGAACACATTCTCCCATCCCATGCTGGTTTTCATAGTTATCCCACATATACCATGAGCTCTCTTGGAGGATGAGAGCTGTACAAGCCAGTTCCTGATTGTATAAACCATAAGTTATGTGATATCATAGATTTGGATGCCTGTGCAATCTCAAATTTTTGTTTTAAAGGTTTGGTTTGGATTTATTAAATACATGGCATTTATTTAATTGCTAGATCAAATTAATTTCTGCTATGAATATATAGTTATCATCTAATATTCTAAGGAAAAAAGTGTAATTAATGATTTGGGGCTTATGTTTCTCTTTTATTTTTCATTTTGATGTCAAAAAGCATCTGTCATACAGCAAGCATTCCACATATGAGTCCTTAGATTGAAGCAGCAGTTCTGCAGTTTTGAAGGGCTTATAGAGACAGCCTCAGGACCTCTAAGTGCATTTGCACAGTTGACACCAAACATATTAGTGGAATCGATGTCAATGATTAACATTCTTCTTAAAAAGAGAGGTAGAGCAGGGTCTGATAACTCTAGTCTCTGTTCTCTGAACCAAAAGAACGCTCATGGTGGGTACTTCTTGCCACTTCCATGCAATTAAACTTTTGAGTAGTATTTCTTGGCATTGGAATACTACTGTTAAATGTCCACAGTGGAGTGGAACAGATAAAAAGAAAACCAGACAAATTTATCTAAGCATTTTCATTAATTGTTAAGATGACCTTGCTGATGAGAGGTAAAGACTCAAATTCTGTCCTTAACTGAATCAAAATGGAAACAGCACAGACATGAAAGCCCTCAAATTTATAGATATTTAACCCTCCATCTCTTTCAAAATCAAAACTTGAAACCAGATCAAACTTAATTCCTGACATTTTTAGCATTTTTTTTCTTTTATTTGTCTAAAGAAAGCATCATGTGTGGCATACACTAGAGCTCATACAATTCGATATTTGACTGCTGGGAGCTGTAGGTACAGCAGGGATTCTCCACATCACTGAAATTATCTCTGAAACATACAGGTAAAAAAATCTGTTATACTAATTTTTTTTTTAATTAAGCCCACTGTGTCACTTCCTAAAGAGCACTGTACAAAGATCTTGTAACACACAGTGAAAATGTATAGGTATCCAGTTATTTGTAAATAATATATCATACACAGTAATTATAATTTTTATAATTTTAATAGGTTAATAATTTTAATAGGACTCTTTTAATTCTGTCATCCTTTTGTGTTGATACAGGCTACAACTTCCAGCAACATTACTCCATGCTCTCACTAAAAACAGATCAGTTATAACATATCCTTTTAAGAAGTTTGAAATAAAATATGCTAAGTATATTAAAAATGTGCCAGGTGTGTTACGCCCACTGCCAGATTCAATGCCAGTAAATTATCCTGTTTTGCAAGGCATTCCCTATTGCTATTCACTATGTGAATAAACTTCTAGCTTTCATTCATTCTAGGCTCTGGAGCCCAGTGATGGCAGCTCTGGGAAACAGCCTTTGGGCTGAGGGCTGTCCTCTTCATTTTTTGAATGTTCTCCACAAGGGATGGTTCATGGGATTGCTATCAGTATGCTCCAGGGCAAATGCCTCCTTCTGTGGGATGCTTCTGGGGAGTTGTTATCACTGGGCTCCAACTTTAACACCTCCAACCCACTGAAAATCTTTTATCTGTAGCTGTTATCAGCAGGCTTCACAGTTAAAATACCATCACCCAAGAAGGCTGTTTACTGGAATGGCTTTTTTTTAAGTCTCCAGAGTGAAAACTATGCCCCAAGTCTGGAGGAGCAGCCATCAGTAGGATCCAAAGCATCATCTAAACAAAACTTATTTGATAGCTTTGCACTGATGAGGACACAAAGGAAAGAAAGATGAAAAAAAATGAATGCAGATGATTCAGGCTAATGACACCAAGAACACAAGAACTGGAACTCATCAACTAATGCTGGCATTTCTAAATAATCCAACAAGAAATGTGATTAGCCAGCTACACTGATAATGTATTAGCTCCTGCCAGTCTTCTCAATATCTGCTTCACCTAAGGTAAGAGAACGAGCTCATATACAATTTTGTTAGTATATCAAAGACTGCAAGTGCTATGAAAACTGCTGGTTATACTGCATGAGTACTTGACCAGTGGGAGAAAATCCCATCTGTGTGTGCCTTTGAAGTTTAAGTGCCCTTCACTACACAAATCAGCTTGTGTTAAAGGATTCTTATGTCTTCTAAACTGGTTTGCCACTCCACTGTTTTACCTCACCCACAGCATCTCCATTCAAATCACAATTCATATGCTTCAGAATGTATTTCCTAACTGATGCTATATTAACCACAGCCCATGTAACACAGCAATGGAAGAAAAGCCATAAGGGTCTCAAACCATAAAAACCTGGAGACTGAAAAGCTTTAAGGGTCACTAAACAAAGCATGGGTAATGACTGGTATTACTGACAAAGAGTCAGGAAGTCTGGGGAAGGAAAAACCTAGCAGGAGAACTCATAGTGCAGGCACAGAGATTCAAACACTACTGGCAAAATCAGAATAATGAAACTTTGTCCAACCCTTCCAGGGAAACCTTGAAAGAATTCATATGTTCCTGAGGCATCAACATTGCTTTAGGAAAATCCTGTTGACCATGAACTCCCAAAATAACCTGGAGAAGTGGGCATTAAAGAGAGAAAACTGCTTGAAGACATCAGTAGCATCTGAGGAGTGATGCAGAAACTGGCAGCCCTCAAATGGAGAGGCCAGAACAACTGATATTATTGATAGCTTTGCTCTTTCCCTCCCCTGTAATAGTAAGCTCAGAGCACAGAGACCTCAGAAAAGTATCAAAAGGTACAAAGCACAAGCTGGGCATTGGGCACTATCAAATTCCCAGCTCATTTCAGGGGATCTCCCATCGTAAATGACTGCAGGTGGAGTAAGTGGCAGTTACAGCTAACTCACAACATTTGTTCACCCCCAAAGAAGGGCATTCTTACATTATTGCTAAATAAGATTAGAAGCTCAATTATAGAGCCTGGACAGAAGCTAAGCCACATCAGCTGCTTTCTCACTCCTTTCCTGCCAGACCAGCAGTTAATGAAAAGGCCAAAGCAAAAGAGGGGAGAAGTTTGAGAAAAAAACTTGTTTAATTCTTCTGGTTCTTGGGGAGGCTGTTTTTTTCCCCTCTGGCTAAGAGGTGTTGTCAAAAGGATTCTGCCCTAGAGTCTCAACTCTACGGGGTGAGAATTAGAGTGGGCAGCTCTCAAAGACACTTTGAGGCAAAAGCCTCTGTCAGTTCTCCCAGCCCTACAGCAAGCAGTTCAGGCAGAGACAACCCATTAGACAAATGCTCTTGCTCAGGCACCACTGGACCAGAAAGGGCAGTGCTGGGTCTCTGGGAACATGGGGACAAAAGCAGCTCCGTGTGAGAACAAACTGGGGCTGCCCCACACCAGACTGAGCCAGTCCCATGGCAGGCCCATGCCCAGCCCCAGAAGAGCTCTGCAGGCAATACGGCAGCACTGCAGCATGAACAGGTCTCAACATCACAGTGGGCTTTGCTCATCACTGGGAGAGAATGGCCCTTTGGGATGTCACCTGGTGATGGAGGTCAATGTTGATGGATCCACCTAGCAATGGATTATGATGTCACCCAGGGGCTGGTGTCCCTCCCTGCACATCACCCAGTCAGCCCCACACTCCAGCTGACCAAGTTCGCGTGCAGACGCGCCGGAGGCTACCACCCAGCCAGGCCAGCGCTGCGCTTCTCCACTGCTGCTGGCCTGGCAAACAATCATTGCTTGAGGGCACAGCAGGGAGTTCTTGCTGCATCTTTGCTTCTAACTTGCTGCTTCTCTCTATTCCTCCTTCTCTTCCATCTGCTATTCCTTGTTGCTCTTCACTTTCCTTCACCTTCTCTCGTGATGCTAGTTTGCTTTCTTCCTGCTCTGGGCTACAGGAAAGCTTTGTACCAGTGCTGTGTCAGAGAAGCCCTTTGGTAGCTCTCCAGTTTTTCCTGTAGTTTCTCTGGCCACCAGCATGGAGGGACCCTGGGTAGGCAACTGGCGACCTCATCCCCGACGGGGCCCAATCCTTGCAGAATTCAGCACCCCAGGTCCCAAGTACTGGCTCCCTGGGACAACAGGTAAACCACCTATCAGGGGACATGATAGCACAGCACAGTGCTTGCTACCACTTGGGAACCTCCTTTCACCACACAGTTGCAGGCACAGGTCCTTTCACAGGCTTTTCTTGCCAGGTCATATGGCTCATGATCCCACCAAAGACAGAGCCCCTGCATTCTCATTTCGAGGGACCAAAGCTCCCTCCACAGACACCTGCTCACCAGGTCCTCGGTACTTCATTGAATCATCCATCACCAAGACTGGGAAGCAGATGGCTCCATCAGCACTTGTGACAGCACGTCCCAAGATCAGGATTTTCGCCACCCCTGGACCCAGTGAGTAGCATTTCTGCAGCCATTCATCTAGGCCGGACAAGCAGGCCTTACTGTTGCCCTGTGCCAGGCGGGCACAAAGCCCACTGCTCATGCCCTGAATGGGCTTCAGAGAGTTCCAGATGGAAAACAAGCAAGACTGAGAACACCCTCCACCTCCTCCTGACTTCTCCTCTGTGGCTTGCAGTTACGCTCCCAGTTTCACTTCTTTTCTTGTCTCCTTCTCTGTCCCAGGTGACTACCGCACGGATCGTGCCAACAGACTCATCTTCCATACTGCACCGTCCAATCTCATGGTGTTCCGGCCCAAGGACTTGAAAAGGTTCCGAACACCAGGTATGGAACTTGGGGGAAGCAGACACTCTTACAGCCTGCGTGTCCTCCAGGAAGTGTCTGCAGCTTCTTCAACAGGCCCAGCAAAAAGCCTGGGCAGCAAGACACAGTGTGTGCTCAACAAGCTTTTAGCTCTCCCACAGCACCAACTTCTCCCATCTCACAGAAGAACCGGCACCTCTGGTGTCAAACAGCCAAGGCACACCACATGCAACAAAAGCCAGAGGCACCGGGATGAGGGGCAGGATACCCTTCCTGCTCCTCACAGCCAGCTTGGCAGGCTGACTCTCTTCCACCCAGGCATTCCCACAGGACTGACCTACGCTGTCTTCCTATTCCATTTCCAGGTCCTGGCACCTATACCTTGCCCAGGATTCTGGGACCCAACACAGCATACACTCATGCTGAACCATGCTACTCCATGAAGGGGAAGAGTCAATACCAGAGCTGTTTTCAAGATGTGGCAAAGGTGAGCTGCGCTTCTGTTCTCTAACAGCAGCAGCAGAAGTTCAGCTGCTCTGCTTAGAGCAGAAGCCCAAGAAGCCACAGAGCCTCTGGCTCTGCTATTACCAGTAACACCAGCAACTGAACCCCCCCATTTTTTCACACCAGCAGCTTTGGCACAGTACTGCTCACTGGCATTAATGGCAGTAATCTCCCCTCTGGGAAATCTACCTCTCTTCCCAAGGAGCCCTCAATTCCCAAGGCTCCAGGGCTCCCACACTGCTCCTCTGGCCAGCCACCTAAAGCAGCACAGTACTCATGGACACCCAGCAAGAATCCACACTGCTTGATGTACCCACCAACCTCATTGCTTCTCTTGCAGACGCCAGGTCCTGCAGCATTTGACAAGGTGGATCTGGATGTCTACAAAACCAAGGCTCCCAGGTTCTCAATGGGACTAAGAACCAAAGTTCCTGGAAAGGGAGCGTTTCCAGGTCCAGCAGACTACAACACCCTGGGAAAGGTAAGGCAGCCTGCCTACCATTATGTGTTTTGCTGCACAACCTTCACTTGAGGAAAACTGGAGAATGAGCCACCATCTTCACCTCTTTTCTTCCCCTTCCAGGTTGCACTGATCAAGGCCCGGGATCCTGCTTACACTTTTGGACTACGACATTCTCTCTACAAAGCTTCCATAATACCTGCAACACATGTTGATTAAAGACAGACACCTGAAGAGATCTTTTTTCTGTTCCTCCTTTGCAGCAGGGTGGGGTTAGGTGTGCGTTGGTGTAGACCACTGGCTTCACTGTCTCATGTCTATGCCTCAGTCAAAACATGGCAGGATGAGGGTGAGGGGAGAGCAGTGCGGTAACAGCGTGAGCCATGCTGACACATCCAACACCACCATTTCACCTAACCAGAGCAAAACACTGTGAAAGCTTTCCAGCCCTGCCTTGCACACTCTCACCCCATGGCCCATGCTGGCCTCAAGGACAAAGCCCATCTCAGTGTCCCCCTTTTCAGTGCACATAGGTGGCATCTGCCCAAGGTGTGCCCAGAAACACATATGCCCTGCATCCTCTCTTGACACAGGCAGGGGCGGGCTCATTTCCACAGGCAAGTCCCCAGAACACTGAGAGTTAAGGAGAAAGAACCATTATTCCCAGTCTGAAAATGGAATCACCATAGAATCCTGCAACAGCCCAGGTGGGAAGGGACATTGGAAGGGACCTCATCCAGCCCTTGTGCAGAAGTGGCAGCCTGGAAGAGACTAGCCAGCGCCTAGCCAACTGCAAACTTGATTGTGGCCAGTGATGGGACTCTACTGTCCCCCCGGGGAGCCTGTTTCTCCTCTCTGGCTAAGTGGTGATGCCAAAAGGATACAAAATCCCCTGATCGCTGGGGAACAGGGTGGGAATTGTTGGAGTGGGCAGCTTTTTCAGGTGCTCCAAGGCAGGAGCCTCTCTCAGCTCTGTGACCTGCACTTCAGTCTACTCAGCCTCTTACAATTACACTGATAAAATAATTTAATAATAAAAAAGGCAAAAGTGTTACTATGATTACAAGTAGAAAACCCTGAAGCATATGTTATATGAATGTTAGGAGTGCTGTTTTTAAAGTATTCAGTCAGAGAAACCTTATCAAGAAGTTACCAGGTATCATGTGCCTTGTTCAAGAAACTATGCTAATCGTCATGAACACCAGTTAGTGTGCTTGGAAAACCCTTCCCTTCCCATCCTAATTTGCCTATCAAGGATTCCAATCAGTAGATCTCAGTAGATATGGCCAATTATAGTCATAGGGTAGGAATATTATTGTAGTTATATAACTAGTGAAACCAATCATTGTAAAGGTTACACCTAAGAATGGGCAGATGATGTATACTATGTAAAAGAACTTATGTAAAAATGACACAGCAGAAAAAGCATATAAAATGGATGAATTTTGTTTGCAAATCAGAACAAAATCGGAGGAGTAATCCCCCTTTTTGCTGGCACTGAAATACAGAAGTGTCTCCTTGTTCACAACAAATTGGTGTTGGATAAGTTTATTTCACACTGTTTGGTGAAAAAAACCCTGCGCACAGGCACCACTGTAATAGAAAGAGCTGGGCTGGATATCTGGGAACATGGGGATAAAAGCAGCTCTGTGTGAGAACAAACTGGGGCTGCCCCACACCAGACTGAGCCAGTTCCATGGCAGGCCCATGCCCAGCCCCAGAAGAGCTCTGCAGGCAATACGGCAGCACTGCAGCATGAACAGGTCTCAACATCACAGTGGGCTTTGCTCATCACTGGGAGAGAATGGCCCTTTGGGATGTCACCTGGTGATGGAGGTCAATGTTGATGGATCCACCTAGCAATGGATTATGATGTCACCCAGGGGCTGGTGTCCCTCCCTGCACATCACCCAGTCAGCGCCACACTCCAGCTGAGCAAACTCGCGTGTAGACGCGCTGGAGGCTATCCCCAGCCAGGCCAGCGCTGCGTTCTACGCCAACAATTGCTGCCTGAGGGCGCAGCAGGAGTTCTTGCTGCCTCTTTGCTTCTAACTTGCAGCTTCTCCCCATTTCTGCTTCTCTTCCATCTGCTACTCCTTGTTGCTCTTCACTTTCCTTCACCTTCTCTCGTGATGCTAGTTTGCTTTCTTCCTGCTCTGGGCTACAGGAAAGCTTTGTACCAGTGCTGTGTCAGAGAAGCCCTTTGGTAGCTCTCCAGTTTTTCCTGTAGTTTCTCCGGCCACCAGCATGGAGGGACCCTGGGTAGGCAACTGGCGACCTCATCCCCGACGGGGCCCAATCCTTGCAGAATTCAGCACCCCAGGCCCCAAGTATGGGCTCCCTGGGTTAACAGGTAAACCAAATATCAGGGAAGGTAATGGCAGCAGGAGGCACAGCACAGTGCTTGCTACCACTTTGGAACCTCCTTTCACCACACAGTTGCAGGCACAGGTCCTTTCACAGGCTTTTCTTTCCAGGTCATATGGCTCATGATCCCACCAAAGACAGAGCCCCTGCGTTCTCATTTCGAGGGAGCAACGCTCCCTCTGCAGACACCTGCTCACCAGGTCCTCGGTACTTCATTGAATCATCCATCACCAAGACTGGGAGGCAGGTGGCTCCATCAGCACTTGTGACAGCACGTCCCAAGACCAAGATTTTGGCCACCCCTGGACCCAGTGAGTAGCATTTCTGCAGCACTTCATCCAGGCCGGACAAGCAGGCCTTACTGTTGCCCTGTGCCACTGGGGCACAAAGCCCGCTGCTCATGCCCTGAATGGGCTTCAGAGAGTTCCAGATGGAAAACAAGCAAGACTGAGAACACCCTCCACCTCCTCCTGACTTCTCCTCTGTGGCTTGCAGTTACGCTCCCAGTTTCACTTCTTTTCTTGTCTCCTTCTCTGTCCCAGGTGACTACACCACGGATCGTGCCAACAAGCACGTCTTCCATACTGCACCGGCGAATAGCCTGGCATCCCGACACAAGGACTTAAAAGGTTTCCGCACACCAGGTATGGAACTTGGGGAAACAGACACTCTTACAGCCTGCGTGTCCTCCAGGAAGTGTCTGCAGCTTCTTCAACAGGCCCAGCAAAAAGCCTGGGCAGCAAGACACAGTGTGTGCTCAACAAGCTTTTAGCTCTCCCACAGCACCAACTTCTCCCATCTCACAGAAGAACCGGCACCTCTGGTGTCAAACAGCCAAGGCACACCACATGCAACAAAAGCCAGAGGCACCGGGATGAGGGGCAGGATACCCTTCCTGCTCCTCACAGCCAGCTTGGCAGGCTGACTCTCTTCCACCCAGGCATTGCAGCCTTTCCCACAGGACTGACCTACGCTGTCTTCCTATTCCATTTCCAGGTCCTGGCACCTACACCTTGCCCAGGATTCTGGGACCCAACACAGCATACACTCATGCTGAACCATGCTACTCCATGAAGGGGAAGAGTCAATACCAGAGCTGTTTTCAAGATGTGGCAAAGGTGAGCTGCGCTTCTGTTCTCTAACAGCAGCAGCAGAAGTTCAGCTACTCTGCTTAGGGCAGAAAGGCCCCAGTGCCTGCTGTATCCCCACATAACACACACTTCACTGCACCTGCAGAAAAGAACAAGAAACCACAGGGCCTTTGGCTCTGCTATTACCAGTAACACCAGCAACTGAACCCCCCCCATTTTTCCACATCAGCAGCTTTGGCACAGTACTGCTCACTGGCATTAATGGCAGTAATCTCCCTTCTGGGAAATCTACCTCTCTTCCCAAGGAGCCCTCAATTCCCAAGGCTCCAGGGCTCCCATACTGCTCCTCTGGCCAGCCACCTAAAGCAGCACAGTACTCATGGACACCCAGCAAGAATCCACACTGCTTGATGTACCCACCAACCTCATTTCTTCTCTTGCAGACGCCAGGTCCTGCGGCATTTCCCAAGGTGGATCTGGATATCTACAAAACCAGGGCTCCTAAGTTCTCAATGGGACTAAAAACCAAAGTTCCTGGAAAGGGAGCGCTTCCAGGTCCAGCAGAATACACCCTGGGAAAGGTAAGGCAGTCAGCCCATCAATGTGTTTTGCTGCACAACCTTCACTTGAGGACAGCTCTGGAGAGTAAGGCATCATCTTCACCTCTTTTCTTCCCAATTTCCTCTTCCAGTTGTCAATAACCAAGGCCCGGGATCCTGCCTTCAGTTTTGGAGTCCGACATTCTCTCTACCAAGCTTCTTTAATACCTGAAACACATGTTGATTAAAGACAGACACCTGAAGAGATCTTTTTTCTGTTCCTCCTTTGCAGCAGGGTGGGGTTAGGTGTGCGTTGGTGTAGACCACTGGCTTCACTGTCTCATATCTATGCCTCAGTCAAAACATGGCAGGATGAGGGTGAGGGGAGAGCAGTGCGGTAACAGCGTGAGCCATGCTGACACATCCAACACCACCATTTCACCTAACCAGAGCAAAACACTGTGAAAGCTTTCCAGCCCTGCCTTGCACACTCTCACCCCATGGCCCATGCTGGCCTCAAGGACAAAGCCCATCTCAGTGTCCCCCTTTTCAGTGCACATAGGTGGCATCTGCCCAAGGTATGCCCAGAAACACATATGCCCTGCATCCTCTCTTGACACAGGCAGGGGCGGGCTCATTTCCACAGGCAAGTCCCCAGAACACTGAGAGTTAAGGAGAAAGAACCATTATTCCCAGTCTGAAAATGGAATCACCATAGAATCCTGCAACAGCCCAGGTGGGAAGGGACATTGGAAGGGACCTCATCCAGCCCTTGTGCAGAAGTGGCAGCCTGGAAGAGACTAGCCAGCGCCTAGCCAACTGCAAACTTGATTGTGGCCAGTGATGGGACTCTACTGTCCCCCCGGGGAGCCTGTTTCTCCTCTCTGGCTAAGCGGTGATGCCAAAAGGATACAAAATCCCCTGATCGCTGGGGAACAGGGTGGGAATTGTTGGAGTGGGCAGCTTTTTCAGGTGCTCCAAGGCAGGAGCCTCTTTCAGCTCTGTGACCTGCACTTCAGTCAGACTCACCCCATTAGACAAAAGCCCCGTGCTCAGGCACCACTGGACTGGAAAGGGTTGTGCTCTGTGTCTGTGTGTGGGGAAGAAGCACGTCTTTGTGAGGACAAACTGGGGCTGCCCCACTGGGGCTGTCTGAGCCAGTTCCATGGCAGCCCCATGCTCAGCCCCAGCGGAGCCCCGCAGGCATTGCGGCAGCGCTGCAGCAAGAACCGACCGGCGGCTGGCCCCAGCCTCCGGCCGGCGGCGTTCGGGTGCCGGTTAACCCCCGGGTTAACGAGGGAAAGGCTGCGTGTGCCATATTGGGGGGAGGCGGAAGGCAAATTCCTGGGACCGAGGCACACAATCCCGCCGCGTCCTCTGCGGACGGCCTTGTGTGGCCGTGCCGAGCTGGAACGCGGAGCGCCGAGGAGCTGCAGCGGCGGGAGCCTGGGCAGAGCGGGCCCAGGCTGGAACACGGTGTGCCGAGGAGCTGCAGCGGCGGGAGCTGGGCAGAGCGGGCCCAGGCTGGAACACGGTGTGCCGAGGAGCTGCAGCGGCGGGAGCTGGGCAGAGCGGGCCCAGGCTGGAACACGGTGTGCCGAGGAGCTGCAGCGGCGGGAGCTGGGCAGAGCGGGCCCAGGCTGGAACACGGTGTGCCGAGGAGCTGCAGCGGCGGGAGCTGGGCAGAGCGGGCCCTCAGCGCGGCTCTGGGCAGGAGCCGGCAGCCATGGGAGGCAGCTCTGACTGCGAAAGGGGAGCACTGGATGGGTGGTGTTGGGGTGTAATTTTCTCTCTATCTGAATAAATAGCAGTAAATTACACTCATTTCCTCCAGCCGAATCCGTTTCACGCGTCGTTATCTCAATTCGCGAGCTTTTACACCTCGTTTTCCGTTCCTGTTTTCCTGCTGAGGAGGAGCTTCGGGGACCTTGATTGCCTGAGGCTCCCCAACTCCGATCAGGCATCTTCCTTGTCAGGGCTTCAGGTGCCCTTCTCTTCATTTTGAATTGTCTGTGGTTAATGGGAAGTCTTTTAACTAAAATTACATGAAATCGAAGTGAGTTAAAAAGATTACAGGAGAACACAAAGTTAGAACAGGAAAGTATTTGTTAAAAGTTGCTATTGCAGGGGAGGGACAAAGGCAAATGAAGCTTTGGTTAATGGACTGGATATTCAGTCCTTTGTGGTGCAAGAAAATTTTATACCTGTTTTTTTTTAATCTACAAAAGAAATCTCGTCCTACCTGTATTCACAGATGAGGTCAGTGATGCTGTGCTCTATGGGAACAGTGCTGAGGCAGCAGTGGACAGATTTTGTTCTGGACAGGTTTTGTGCCCTCATGAGTAGGGTGGGCTTGTCTCACCTGCAAGGAAGGCTGGAGAAATGGTACTCAGGGTGACCTCGGTCATCATCTTGGGACATCCACAGATGTGCAGTGCTGGAGCTGAGTC
This sequence comes from Melospiza georgiana, assembly GCF_028018845.1. Lineage (NCBI taxonomy): Eukaryota > Metazoa > Chordata > Aves > Passeriformes > Passerellidae > Melospiza > Melospiza georgiana. The sequence goes on from NC_080435.1 coordinate 34,393,073, forward strand.
CTTCCCATTCACAGTGATACAGGGGTGAATGTAGCGCTGAGTACCTGCAGAGCAGCTGTCTGTGGTGGAATGTTTGGCTCCTTCCAACTTGTAAGTGTTAAACTTACAGTTTGTTAAGTGGAAGCAGCAGATGTGCTCTGATCCCCCAAGTGTTCTCCCCCCGCTGCCCCTTCCCCATCTTTCATTATTCCTGGTTTACCTGTCATCTCAGAGATTGTGTAAGTGAATCCCAGGGTCTGGAACTCTGCCATGATGTGGCCACATGGGTGATGAAACCCCCAGGTGCCCGCCCAGGCTCCATCCATGTTGGTGGCTACAAAGCCCATGGCAAGAATAGGAGCCTGGGACCACAGCGCTGCCCAGCCCAGTGCCACACGAGAGCTTGCTCTGATGAGTCTTCTCCTATTTTCTCTTATTCCCAGAAGGTTCAAGGGTGATCCCCCTGCTGAGCACTCATCAGGCCTCATTCAGGCATTCTGTCCTCTTTGGGTTCCTAGAGACAGGCTGGCAAACTTAAGAGGCTCAGGGTTAGGCTGGGAAGGTTTGTGTGGATGGCACTGGTTCAGAGTGGAGTAGAGAAGGCCTTGATGCACCTCACAACTTGGTGCCTATGGGTAAGGCACCTAATATATTTTCCTCTTGAGAACATGACAAGCAGACCTTGATGATGTCTGCAAGGCAGAAATGCAATGAGAGAAAAAACAATGTGATTTTTTGTTTATCTAAAAGCTGTATGTTCTTGTAGTTTTGGGTCACATAATATGAATGCAAATTTGAATGCCTCAGACTTCTGTTTCATGTCTTATTTTTCCATGGACCCTTAATTTATGTTTTTTTCTGGAGAGGGTGATTTGGGCCTGGTGTTTGTAAGCAGAATTTTCTGCTGAAGATAATGTTTAGGAAGAACACCTCTATGCTGCCACTTTTGGGAGTTTGACAGCCTGAGCGTGCAAATGAAGGCAAGAGAGGCCTTTCACCAGAGTGCAGAAGAAACAGAGCAGACTCCTGTGTGCATTGTCAGGTCATGCAAACAAAAGCTGGATGCCAGCCACAGATGCAGAGTGTTTTCAGACTTCTTCCCAGTAAGTAAATATAGATAAATTCTCCATACATTGGAACTACCAGTGTGCTTAGCAATTATCAAAATACTGGTGGGTATAATAAGTGTTTTTCATGTTTAAGTGCATCTTAGGTTTAGGGAAGAGTTATTGATGGGGAATTTGTCAAAAACATTAGTGGCAGTGTTATTAGCTCACAGTCTTAATGATGGGGATGCAAACAGCATGTGCTCTTTAAGACACTGAATCTCAACCACCCGAAAGGCAAGGCCCAAGACAACTAACTCTCTTCTTGAGACTGTGACTTGTGATTGATCTGGGTTGCTGAGTTTTCTGAGCATTAACCTCAATAATTTAAATATTTCCAGATTGAAAAGCTTTTTATAGTCAGAAAATCTGAAGTGGCTGCTGGTCCTCTTTAAGAGAAGCCTGTGTAGTTATGGATTTGTTTGTTCTGTAAAAGTTTACAGAGAAGAATCTTTATCACAGCTCTGTTTTGTTTTCTATAGTTGTTTTTGGACATGCATGACCAGAGGGAATTGCTCTCCGTCTCTGTTTTTAAACTTAAAATGTGATGAGGTGGTGTATCCACTTTAATATGTTCCTACATTTGAGGATAAAGGACAAGCTATGTTATACACCAGGAAAAAAAACCCAAACAAAACCAAACATCCTTATTCCATCTTCATTTTTTCTCTGGAAGGGATTTAAGGACTCTGGCCATCTGGATGTCTGGCAACTCAGTCAGAGCTGTGGCTACTGTGTGTGTGCAGATTAACTGTGTAGCACATGCACAGTAAGTCCAATGTGTCCAGTACACATCAGACCTGCTGCACATGTGCTGCACAGATGGTCCGTGCATACACAGTAAATCAGCTATGTTAAGCCTACTGCGCATATGCAAACCATCTGTGCATTGCACATATGTATATTTTTGCATGGGAAATCCCTAGTCAGAGCATGAAAGGTTGTGGCAGAGAGGAACTCCAGTGGTAGAGAGACCGTGAGAGTCTGACAGTGGCATAAATTAAAGCAGCTCCTTGCCTGTTTTTGCTTATGTCTGGGCCAAAGCGGCAAATAAGTTCCTCAGAACCAGAAAATCTGACTAGCTGCTTAACAGTTTCAATTTCTGTAACAATTGGCTGCAGGAGAGAATCTGTATCAAAACCATTAGTTTTAAAGACAGTGATTATCGGCTAGAACTGCAGCTAGTTTGTCAGGTAGCTCAAAATGAACAAGGTCTGATATTTTACTTACCTGTCCAGCCCACTCTAAGTAGCTTGTTCATTTCCTCCCAACCTTCTCACCAAACAAGCCCAAGCCTTACCCATGTGAATTTCCAGTCTCAAATGCCCAGTATATACTTCCTCTAACAAGTAATGTTTCTTAATTAATATTCTCTCCCCTTCCCACTCCTACCTGTCTATGCTTAATGTTACATTTCTGCTTTTATTCTTGGTTTCTAGTCAATAGCTATATGCCTTGAATTTATCCCTAGTTTTATTCTGAGAAGAGATGTAACTTTCTTGGTCAGGAACTTCCAGAAAAAAAACCTTCAATCAAATACTATCAAGGCCAGGCTTTACAAGTTTATTAATACAGTAATAACACTAATGTGTAGTAAATCATATGAAGTCAATGCTTGAAGTGCTAGATTCCACTACGCTGTAAATAATCCATTTAACCAAGGGGAAATACCCAAGTGAACAAACGAGGCAGAATTTTTCTGTAATGCAAATTAGAAGCATATACCTCAGAGTTGGGCTGATTTTGAAAGAAGATGCTGGAAATGTGATAAAAGTCCAACAAACAATAAAGTGTGACATATGAAGTGATCTGTCATTTCTAGTCAGAGTTCCAGCCTCAGTAAGCTGCAAGATAGATGATGCACTAAAAGAGAAAGAAAAAAAAAAAAAGATAAATAAAGGAAGGCCCTAAGGAAAGGGGGATAGGGATAGGGTTAGGAAAATTGTAGATTATTTGAGGCCATCTCCTTGACCCTAGCCTACCTCCACTGGTGCAACCACTGGTCAGGGTGAAGTAAAGCTGACAATAGCTATTCGTCATACTATAGACTTCAATGTAAAATGAAAACCACAACTACCTCATATGATACAAGTACATACAGGAAGGGATTAAATCAATGAAAGATGTTATCCCAAAGCAAAATAGGAATTCCTATTAAATTCATCTCTTACTTGAAGGAGTGATTTTTCCCTGCCTTAAGCTACAAACACATGCAATACACCCTCATAGTCAGGTGTGTTGAAATTCCATAGGAGTTTCTTAACCCACCCCTCCAATTAATTTTGTCATCAAGCTGCATAATGTTCCCATGAATTATTTGCTTTCAAAGATGAGCAAATGATGTACAGTGAGGAAAAATAGTAATTATTTTCTTTCAGAGAGACTGCTTGGTTTTCCCATCTTTGTTTACTTCAAAATCTGGTAATAGTTTTAATTTTTTTGCCTGGATAAAGGAATCAAAAAAGTACCATTCTTAGAACACCTGACATTTCTTCCTGCAAAATCTTCCTTGAAAGGCCATAGTCAGGAATTTCTGCAGCTGGGCTGATACATGAAAGTAAAAGAGCTTCTTTATTAAAAAAAAACAAACACACGTCTGTTCCTCCTAGTTTTTAGCATCCCTAAAGGAGGAAAATTCAACATCAAGTGTCACAGTACCTTGGTGTAAATATCTCAAAACAGTCTATTAATCTTGACTAACAAAACACACATTTTTCAAATTTTTCAAGGCTGTGCTACAATCCTGGTCCATTCTGGGAACATCTTAAAAAAAGTGTGTGCACACATATGCACGCATTCTTTGAATGACCCCTTCATTCTTCAAAGAATGGGGTTGTCCATAAATTTCAGCTCTTTTTATTATAGTACATTAATTAAAAATATCTGGTTAGTGTGACCTTGCTATTTTCAGACCTGCCAAATGGATTATCCATATACAACTACAGCTTCACTGTTTAAACTAAATCTGTCTTAAAATAACTGCAACGCCTTCTCTTCCTTCCTTTAGCCCTAAAAATAACAATTGTCACAACCAAAGAACACAGCAGTTATTTGTCACAAATCACTCACAGACAACAGCTTCAGTTCCTTGTTATAATTGGACAGTGAAAATGTTGAAGGGTTTCTAAAATAGAGGTGTCAGCCCCTTTGATTGACAGGTACCATGGAACTGCAGTCTGTCCAACCTTCTTCCCAAAAGCTGAGATCTCCTTCAAAACCTTAGGAAAATTTTTATACTCAATGGAAGTTTTTTATTTAAAGCACTGGTGCATAGAAATGAGTAATAAATCAATCAGCGTTTGCCATTGGTCAGCAGATGTGAGCATTTACATTGTGCATCACTTAATCAGTTGTTTTTCTTGAATGTTATCTCTCTTTACTGTTATTATAATTTTTTTCATTTCAATTATTTAACTGTTATCTCAAACTAGAAGTTTCACTTTTGCTTCTCCCCCCTGTTCCACTGAGGGGGATGTGGAGTTTGGATCCATCACTGAACAGAGGTGCATTCTTTCTTTATAAGAGATCTGGCTTTAAATAAAGCTATTCTTCACACCCAGACACAGGTCCAAATTTCTTGTTGTGGCCATCTGGCTAATATTAGCATCCTTCTTTAAAACTGTGTTCTTGCTAGCTTCCCAGACTTGCATCAGTCTTTTGAAAAAAGTTTTATTTTTCATTATTAACATTTCACACATTCAATTTCAATCAGAAGAAACAAACATATTTCGTCGTAAGAAGTGAGCTAGCAACAGAATATGCAAGGAAATGATGCTTTATTGTTTTGTTTGTGGACTGTTTGGTTTGGTTTAACATTTTCTGACCAAAAAAAAAAAAAGATTAAAAAAAAAAAGAGTAGAAGTTAATATATTGACAACTGGTGAACTGAATTTGTGTGTCTACTGCCAGGAGCCAAAAAGTGGTGAGAAGTAAGAACAGCCAAGCTAGGGCTCTTGGACCCCCTTGGAGTGAGCAGCACAGCCAAGGTTGGTAGTCCATAAGTCACTTTTTATCCCATGATGTTTTGAGTCAAAAGTCTGAGCTCTTGGGGCACACTTAGCACTCAGGTTACTCAGACACTCTTGACTTTCCTGTTGGCACGTTTCCTGATATCTCCTATCAAGAAGCATGGAAGCCTGTAGAGCTCTGACTTGTGGCTTTGGAAACCCATGTCTCTGTGGCTACAGCCTGCCACATACATATTGATTAAACAAGGCTGGGATGTGTGCTTGGACATTATTTAGCAATCATTTAGACTGTTTAAATGTGGACAAGATCTCTGACATGGTTTTAGTCCAAGAAAACTGCAGTTTCCTAGTCAGGATCTGGGCAAGGTTCAGGAATCACATTAGGCCAGGGAACAGAGAGTGTGCTGGACATTGTGATGGATGAGAAATTATTGTGGCAGAAGAGAGGGAGTTTGGTTTCAAAAACACACACCATGCCATGGTGTTTGATTTAAAAGCCAGAGAACAGTTTAGAGTTTAGTTTAATAATGTATCGTACCCTCAAAGTATCCCATCACATCTAGATTTCACAGAGCTTGCCTGTCATGTTTTGCAGGTGTTGTGGTTTAACCAAAGCCAGGATGGCAGGTTTCCAGGATCTGCAGCTCTGAGTTGACTTTGCCAAAGGGGCTGCCACAGATTTAGGACAGAATCTTTCACTGTCTTGGGCTAGATTACCTGTAGTGAAAGCGCTCTAAATAACAGGGTTGTCTTAGGGCTATGATAATCCAACATTTCAAGTGTATTCTTGCTCTCCATACCAAGTATGACCCAGCTGATGCTTTATAAAATGGTACTTTGATGATGCTTCTTTATTTATATCAGAGTTTATTAAGTTAATTCTTTGATTGCAAAATATGAAGTTCAGATATAAGGACTGAGTTTTTTATGGGATGTAAAAAAATGTCTTTTTTTCATAAATTTCAGGATGGTATACTAATTCTGATCAAGACTTTCACACCTGCCACATAAGATGTTTAGTTTGTCTTAAGAGACATGAGTAAAACTGTATAATTTTAAAAGGTTTGGATAAAGGTTGTTTTTGCTTTGCCCTTCTATCTGCCTTTTTCATTTTCAAAAAGCAGAGGAAATGAAAATAAGCCACTGGAATATCCAAATTCAGTTAAGCAAGTGAAGGTCGAGATTTGCATCCCTATAACATTTTTGTTCTATAAATAGACATTTGTGTTTGTAATTTACCTGAGGAAAATATTTCGACATCTTTTTCTTTAATCTCATCGTTCTTTCTACTAAAGATCTGAATTTTGGACAGTACCGTAAAGCTTTTCAATATAGTATTTTAAGACTATGCAAACATTTACTTGTCTATCTCAGTCAGTCTTGGCAGCTTTAGTGCTCACAGGACATAGTGGTAATACTACTTATGTGGTCCCAATCCATGGTTACCTTCATGAGATTGTAATATGGTGCTGTGGATTTAAAATGCATTTCAGATCCATAAAAGGCAACATACTCATCTGGCAGGGTTTTAAGCTAAGGCTATTTGTCTGGCATGTAGTATATTCCCTGTGATATTTGTTCATCTTTAAAGGAAGATTGCCAGAGTTCGTTCTTAGTAATGGAGGTAGGAATGATTAAAATCATATCCCAAGGCTCAGAGACATTATTTTATACCATATGTCTAGTAAGACTCTGAGCAATCTAGGTATCATTAGAGCTGTTTTCTCATGAGAGTAATGGTACTCTATCACATACACAGACTCAGGAACCCTGTCTGTGTGAGCTTTGGTATGCCTAGGTGCACCATTCAAAATATAAAATGTGTGATAGATCCCACGGGTATGTTCTTCACTGTCCCCCTGTTTGAATTTGTCCAAAGACTTCATGTCAGAAATTTTCCAGTCAGCTACTAGACTCTGCAAGGCAAGTACTGTTCCTCAGGTCCTTGCAGCCTCAGCTAGCATAAATAAACTTTGCACCATTTACACTTATGGAAGTTCATCCATTAATTACCACCACTTGAAAATTTGCTTCACCTTATTTTTCATGAGTGGAAATTCAGCAATAAGGCCTATTTAAATAAATATGTCTTGGTTAGCACACAGCCAGGGTGTAACTGGAAACGAGAGTTGATATAGAACAGTGGATTATATTCTGAGATGTTCAGGCCAAACTATATATTTTCCTCTTCTTGAAAGTTTCCTGTGATGGAAGACTAACACTTCCAAGATGTTAGCACATCATTTGGGCTGTAAGTAGAAAACAAAATTTAAAATAGTCAAGATTGCTTCATTTGGTTATTCTACCGTTATAGTAACTTTCAGAGATACAGAAGAAGAAAAGGTAGGATTCCTTGGAAGAACTGGAGTAGAATATGGCTTCTTTTTCTTCTGAGGTTTGCTCCTAGGCAAGGTATTGGAATATGCAAGCGAGATTTTTTTTTGTTTACAGGGAAAAAAGTTAATTACTTTTCTCTGTTTTAAATAAATGAATTTAAAAAAATAAATACAAGTGTTATTTAGTATTCTGAGTCTTGAGGGAAGACTTGTATTCTTACAATGACTTACTTTCATTAACTGAGGTTTTTTAATGGCAGCTGAAAATGACACAATTTTAAGGCAGTGTTTCACAAATTATTTTGTGTTGCCTCCACTTGCAAAGGATCTTCCATTCCCCATGAAAACATATATAAGACATGGTACTTTCTTATCAGAAAATAGGGCAAGACAGACAAGCCATATCCCATAGTTCAGAAAATCCTGGAACATCCTTTTAGGCTACATGGGACATTATCTCATGATGGTGACCATTGGAGTGAAAAAAACTGGTCCTAAAAACCAGCAATTTTATTTAACTCTAAAAATAACTAGAGTTTTTGAAAGCAATATACTGTACTGTTTTATCTTTTAAGCAGAGGGGAAAGAAGTCTGATGAAGTTGAACACGACCTGTGAAATTAAATAGAGTTGGGAGGGCAAAGTTAAAGTATTAAACTATCTCCTTGAAAAAAGCTACTTTGAACAAATGTCAGCTATAAACTATGCTTACAGGCATTTAAACTCACTAGCAGATGCTGACATGATAGACTGTTACTTTTGCTGCTCTAGTCAACACAGGAACAAATTACCATGGTGCTCTATGTCTTTGATTCCTGTCTTTGCTTTGGTGTTGATAAGGGTTTAAACTCCCTGGGCCTCTGTTGTTAGTCATTTTATATTAATTCATAGCTTCCTTCTCATTCTTTTTGTAGGTTTAATTCAATATTGTGTTAGGTGAAATTTGCTTTATGATAATAGTGGTAATAAAGACTGATGGCGTCTTTACTTAATGGAGCTATTTTGTGAATCTGTATCAAGCTTTTCTCATTGTGCCAAGAGCAGAGCATCTGTGATTATTGCAGTGTAGTTTAAAGCACTCAATTTGAGACAGAGAGACAAGTTCTGCTTTTGGCTGCCTAAGTAAAACTCTCTTTTCATTAGAAGTCATATATCTGCAGTGGAAAACAGTATTCGACCCCACAGCATTGAGGCTGACCATCAGGACCAGAACAAGAAATTACTTGGAGAGGAACTGTGCATCAGTTAGTTCTCTTTTTCAAGACACAGTGAGCTTTAAGCTGCAATTAGTATTTTCAGATATTCTTTTGCAGTGTTCACCCAATAACAGCATTTCCAATTCTATAAAATTGTGTCTAAGTACATTCTACTGTGCACTTCTTATATGAGTGCAGTGGAAACTCAGAACTCAGGAAAGGAGGCTGTAGCTCTCCAGGCTTGAATTTGTCTAGGGAAGCAGGTTTAAAGACATGTCCTGTAAAAATGGTCTAGGAGATCTTCCTTACAGATAGAAACTTATTTTTTCACTTCATCTAGAGTAATAGTATTCCATCCTAGACATCTCTAATATCCTAGATAGTGATTTAAAACAAAACAACGTGAGAGTCCCCAGCAATATCAGTTGGGTGTTCTGATGTAAGACTTGGTTTTATAATTTATTTTAGCTCATTTTCCTTCTGATGTAAGTTCAGTGTACTGATGTTTCTGTCTAAATTAATATTAACAGTAAAATAATTATTGATCAATGTATAAATAAATATTGATCAATTATATGTACAACATAATTTTCCTATATTATTAATATATTATTATGAAAACAAAATATATTAGACTTAAAAATAAAAAAGCAATGCTAAACTCCCCCCAGAACAAATAAAATACTTTACGGACACAATATTAAAATCTCGAGAAGTTAAAAGGATATATTTTCACATCATTCTTTCTGATTTTTTTCATTCAAGTAAAAGAGACCTTCCTTAGACAGGTTTTTTTTTACTAGACTAGAAAAATTTTTTTACTAGAAAATTTCAAGATGATGTTTTTAAAACATCAATCCTTTTATTACAAGCATTGTTTAGCTGAAAGAGATCAGTAACTGCACTAAGGCAGCCGGCCATTTAGTGAGGAATCTTCCAACTTTGCTCTGCAACACAGGAAATGGTATTAGACGGGGGCTTTGTCCTCTGGATTTGTAGCCCTTTTCATGAGAAATCATGTCATTACTTATGACAGTGGATGGTGGCAAACATGGCTTCATGTCACAGAGGCCCAGGATAAACAAGAGAACTTGACCTAGCTTTTTTTTGCTTTGCTGTGCTCCTCTTACTGCCCCCCCCGCCCCGCCCCCCACCTTTTTTTTTTTTCCCCCCCTTCCCCAGAATCTTTGTGCTAAATGGGTTGAAGTAGATTTGGTTTGTACTTCTAAGAGAGGATTCAATGTGACATGCTATGGGAAGCTCTGGCAGAAATATGTGGTAAGTAGGTCACAACAGCTCTGTTGATTAGCATATTGGTGATTTAAAACCACAGTATCAGTTATAAAGTGGTGGATGGATAACATAAAATCTTGTGTATTTATTGGGAGAAGGAATTTTTACAGCATGAGACCAAGCTGAGTAACCATGCTGTACTAGCACTATATTTATTTTTCTTAAAACCGTAACCCCCTCATGAAATGTTTTTAGCCCTCAGCTTAGCCTGAGGCCAAATCCAAGGAAAGTAGCCTAAAGCTCATGATGAATGTTTACTGACTTTTGTGGTCAGTGTTTCTCAGGAGTAAATTGTAAAGAGCACATGAGCTACACTTTATGTTTCCAGCTTCAGGCTGTGGAAAGGAGTTGGAGGAAAAGGTATGCCATTTAAAATTACCCCCGAATTATGTTCACAAAATATACTTCACCTTTTCACAGCTGTGCATACTAAAATTACTTAAATATTTCATTCCCTACTAGGAAGTCAAATACACCTACCTCATGTGGTTTAAATAAAATAAGAAGCCGGTTCATTTAGCAAACAAGAGAGATAATTCAACATGAAAATCTAGGAGCTGAGAAATTATCTTGGGAGCTTCTGGGTGAACCACGAGATTTGGCATAAGGTAAGTGTGGAGCAATCCCTTCCCTACATTACCAGCAGGATGTGCATTGCCTTTTTCCTGCTGTCTTTATTCATGTTTCAGCAGCTTGCCACAAGCAATATGCCAAGCTCATACAAAAACCTGTGTAGCACGCAAATGTGTGTACACAAACACACATACACTGTTCATTTCAGAAGATTCTTTGTAATCTTAATAAAAAACTGCTTTCTGAAGTAGAGAATATATAGAGCTGCACTTGCACAAGCTCTTTGCTGAACAGAGGAATTTTACAAAATACAGTTACAAGATTTTCTGCTGTGACTGCCATGGTTATGATCTATTTCCATAGTTCGGTATTTTTCCGTATTCATTTTAGAGTCATGCATATAAAATAAAATGTCACTCGATGTAGAAGTCAATATTGACAATCTCTTTTCACATAACACCAATATGTATGCATGTTGTACTTACTTGTGCAACCCTTTGAGATAATTTGGATTGCATATCAGATTGGACGTGGACTTTGAGGTTCAAGTACGATAACTCAACATTGATTGGCTGAAAAGAATCTTATTTCAGACAAGAGTGAATTTTTTTATTAGATGTCCATCAGTGCAAAAACTGTCTTGTTTTAACATGATTAAATTTTGTTCCAAGGTCAACTGTGATAAAATTCTAAATATAATTTTGAATCCTTTTAAACCATAATTTCAAAATGTACATTTTTTTTAAATTTGAAAATGAGGCAAAACAACAACTGATCTGAAAGCTGTAATCTGAAAGCAAATAAATTATGTATTTTTTTCCTTTGCATCAGGTAAAATCAGAAATCACTTCCAATCAGATCTTCACAGATGAATAGCACACTGGTCTACATAACTGAGAAATAAAAACATTGACATTAATTAGAACTGGCTTTTGGCATTATTTTATTTTTAAGTATACAAAGCAAGAAAACACAGAGTACTGACCAAAATAGGTCCTTTTATGTCTTTTTAAATCATAATTCCAAAAATGGAAAATATTTTACTCAAATTTGAGGGAATGGCAAATGTTAGCATACATTCAGCTGCAATGTGTCTGTCCCCTTTAGAAAAAATTTCCTTTTCAGACAGCTAAAATTTTACCCTTTCTTATGTATAATAAGACCCAATTCTGTTTTTCTGAGTGAGCAAAGGGTAAATATTGGGCTCCTTCCACTGACATTCTGTCTAGTAGAGCCTTCTATAGGGCCTTCTAGCCAAGTAGCAGAAGAAATTACTATAATAGTAGTAAAGCAATCTCCAGAGTTAATTACAGGGCATTTACAGTAAAGGGGCTCCAATAAAGAAAATGTATTTTAACATATATATATATATATATATACACCTGCAAATACACATTAAAATTATACTTCCACGTATATGAATATTTAGGAACTCTTATTGACTACTTATGAATCCTCCATTTTTCCAATTCTCTTTGTTATTTTTTTAAAATAAATTTATTCTTGTAGTAATACAAAATCATGAGTGTAATCTTAGTTTTTAACTCCTTTAGCCTCACTCTATTCCCCATTTACAGATACAGCTGTGTGATTTTTTTGTTGTTATTGTCTTTGTTTGGTTGTTTTGTTTGATTGTTTTTTTGCTTTAAATATTTGGGAGCATTTGGATGGTTAAATATCTTGTGAGTTTGTAAGCCACCCCTGTGGAGTCCAGTGCAATCCAGCAACATGTAAGCATTGGGAGAGCAACCAAAAGCTTCCTCAATATGTAGTGCCTCATTTAGCTATGACTGACAGGTGCAAAATGCTACTGAATCAGAAATGACAACTATAATAATGGCCAGTACAGGAGATTCACAAACCAGTTTTTCCTGGGAGCATCATCTGCAATGGATGTTCCTATATACCTAATATGGGAATGTCTAATTAAAATTTTCATTTGTTAAAACAAGGGAAAATATTGATAGAATAAAATAGAAATCCCCAAAGAACACAGCCCAGATGTTCTTCATAGTGATTTTAGCCAGAGGGAAGTTTGGGGAACAGAAGTGACTAGAGGCTATGGATAAATTTTCTGGGTGGTATGCAAGGAATTACATATATAATTCCAGCTGTTCTTAATGGGATGGAATAATGATTATAATAATGATTCCTTATGTACACAACTGAAAAATTGCCCACAAACTTTCAAAGAATTTACTTTCAGATGACCTTGCTTCTTCAGGTAGAAGCATTCTATGAATAAGAAGCAATCAAGACAGAGTAGGTCTTTTACCTACTTTTAGAACAGCAAATAAATTTAAATCTAAATCTACCACTGTAATGTTGACAGCATTCCATTATCCTGGCCTAGGGCACTGTTTGAATAAGCAAAATTCTAACTAATTTGAGATTTTTGACCAGATAGAGATCACTACAGGCCTACTGATTACATCTTTCTTTATTTGATGAAACAAAGCATTTGAAAAGACCTCCTAAGTCATTATGCCCAGTTCCACTTACTAGCACAGGCAAATATGTCATATAAAATTAATGTCAATCATGTCATTCAAAATCTTTTAATATGCAGGGGTTTTATTTGCCCTCCCTGTGATATAAAAATAGCACAAAACCAAAAGTTAGATCTTGAAAAGAAAGTTTCACAGAACTGTTTACATTGAAATAAAGAAAACGGCAAATGCAGATTTTCTCTCTTGGGAAGGCACTCCTGGGAAATAGTAGAGAAACACAAACCCACATCTGTACTTCCATTTCTCTCTCTCTATTATTTGTGTAATGTGCAAAGGTGTTTTTCCTGATCCTTCCAGTTCTGTTGCCATTAATTTACATTCTGAAAAATAGTTTTTGCTGAAAAGTTAGGGACCATAAATTGGTTCTTTATGACCCTTCTAGTCCATTTGGTTATGGAGTGAAAAAAAATTCAGCCTGAAAGGGAAAGGCAGCTGAGAGTGACAGTGAATTTCATAAAGGGCATATAAGAGGCTGCAAGGAAGAGCCTGAATCCTCCCCCATCTCTGCTTCTGAGTTATTAGGCCACATCTCACTCAAAAGATTAAACATTTTATCTCACAGGTCATTCCATTTTATTGCAGTGTTGCCTTTAGCAATGCTATAGTTAAGGTTCTGTCACTGTTTCTATTATAGGCCCCTATTTTCTGGAATTTATAACTTAGGGCTAGAAATTCCCTCTGGGTTAAAACTCTGCAAAATCATAGGAGGTATATTTTCCAGCAGAGAATTTTCCCCCCATACACTCTCCACTTTTTAGTCTATGTTTAAAGCAAATGGGAATGCCAAAACCATTTGCTTATAATTTTAAAATAAACATCTTTTACCTGAATCCAATGAATTTCAAAAAGTATGTATTACTTAATGCAAAAATGCATGGCAGTGTCATCTGAGAGTCAATGAAATACCAGAAATGCAAAATGGACACTCTGCATGTTTGAATGCATGAATGTGTGTGCATGTGAGCATCTGTGCATGCCCACACAGTCTTGAATTTTTCTACAACATTTTACTGAGGTCTGTGCTTCAAATGAAGACTCAACAGCTAATGAACTCTTACTGAAATTAATTGCACACTGTTGCATACATACATGACATTCAATAGCTATTGCCTTCGATTACATTCAGCAATCCACTTCTATGAATTTTAAGTGGATAATCTGAATTTAAAACAATTTAAAATCTCACAGAACAAAAACAAAAAAGAAACTGAGGTGGCTGCATAAGTTGCTCTGCAAGAAATTTTTCTCAAGATCCAACTGAAAGCAACGAATCCAAAATGACCCAGAAGAAAGGAAAATGATTGAGCACGCAGTTTAATTTGTTTGCCTCTTTCTTATGTTAAGACTTGGTTTATTTTTTAAAAAACTCAATAAAAGGTCAGCTGCTGAATAATGAAATGAGAAATGTGTTGGGGCAGCCAAGAAGTTGTTGTTTGATATGTATCAATAACTTCCGATGGGCACAGCTGCTGGTCTGTGGGCAGATTCGGGCTGGTTTGTGTGAGCTGCTGCCCCTCTTTGGGGAGACTGAACTGCTGCAATGCCTCAAGGGTGGACTCTGGGATGGGAGGTCAGTGCCACAGGCAGGGCCAAGGTTGGCACGGTACAGGAGGGATGTGAGAGCTGGATGCACATGCCCTCTGCCCAGACTGGGGAAGCCTGTGGTTCCCCTCTGCAGCTGTTGCTGCCATATGTGAGCATTTGGGTCTCCTGATCTGGAAAAGCTCAAGTAGTGTGCCCGTGGGAATCTCATGAGGCTTAACAAGACCACGTGCAGGGTGCTGCACCTGAGTTGGGACAACCCCTGGTATCCACCCAGGCTGGCAATGGCCAGATTGAGAACAGCTGCATCCCTGGAAATGCTCAAGGCCAGGCAGGATGGAGCCCTGAGCAACCTGTTCTAGTGAAAGGTGTCCCTGCCCATGGCAAGGGGTTTGAAACTGGATGACCCATAAGATCCTTTCTCACTCAAACCATTCTATGATTTTCTGTCAAGGTCCTGATGAAGAGCTGCAGAGCATGTGAGTGGAGAAAGAAGTAGTGGTGGAAGAAGAAAGAAAATGTAAGCCAGCTCCTCACAACTCCTACAGCTCCTTATTTTTATTGGCAGCTGTAGTCATCACATTTTTAAACTGAGCTATTCTTCATAATAAAAATACAGACAAAAAAGAGGAAAATGAATGTTAAAGGGGGCTAGTTAAGGAAACTGTGTTCCTTCTTTTTCTAGCTCAGTGGTTCAAAACCAGCATAGAATCATAGTGATTGAAATTTTTTTCCATCTGTTCTGGTTGTTTCACAAAATCTTCTCATGATGCTGATGCATTTACTACTGTGCAATCCACCACACCATGAGCTTCCTCCACAGCTAACACTAAGCAACAACTTTGAAATTTCAGAAGATAGGAGGACATGAAGAATGGACTAATCCTTCTCTTGATCCCCTGGTGTTGCCTGAGCAGAATTGAAACAGATGGTTTGGATGGTGTAAAAAATTTATATTGCTGCTGCTCCCACTTAACTCACAGTACGCTTCTTATTCCAGCATCTCTTAGGATAATTAAGCTGATATAAAGTAAAAGAAAGATGATGTGGTGAATCAGTGGAGGAAAGTCCTACTATGGTAAACCAAATGCACTTTTTTAGTGGGTTTTACTCTCATAAGTTCTTTAATATAGTTGTCTACCATCTCAAAGTGATCCTCTGGCAAAGGACTGCTAGAAATGACAAACACCCTGCAATATGGTTTGTCTAGAGCTTCTATTATTTCTCCTGTTCTCAACATGCTTTATGGGGAGTTATGTCAACTTTTTAACGAAAAGCAAAATACAGATGGGTATGTCCATCTTACATCCTTATCTCAGGTTCCTATATTCTTCTTACATTTGCTTTGTTTAACAAAATTGCTGTAAGAGCATTTTAGAGATTGCTTAAAAGGAACATGTTCCTCCCTCCAGCACGTTTTCAGGATGCCATTACTCTTTCCATTATAAAAAAAACCTGAAGCAAAGAATAAAGAAGACAAAAATTGTGCAGTCATCTTGCATAATATGGTACATGTAACATAGTTTTAAGTCATTTTTATGCTGGTGTATGTCAGGAAGAAAAAAATGAAATCCAAATGCTTTTTCTACAGCTTGAAACTTGTGGGGTATTTAACTAAAGTTTTTTCTTTCCTTCAGAACATTTCATTAAAACAAAAATTACATCCTCCCTCTTGATATAGCCAAGAGGAGTCTCACACCATGTAATTAAATATCTGTTAAAGTACTTTTCTCAGCAAAAACAGGCTTCTAAGTTGAAGACTTCATAATAGATGTTATTAACTCTACATATAAATAGAAAATATGACTTGTAAAACATTAAATTTGCTGAATGAGTTTGCCTTTTTCCAAAGTCATCTTCTTATTAATGACTCATGAGTTTCTTTTCTATTATTTAAAACTAATGTAATTATGGACTATTCTGGAATAATTTGATGTATCTTACGTTCATATCCAAACCCATTAATTAAAAGAAGCATAAGTATTTATATTGTGCTGTATGCCTCCATTATTGAAGCTAATCCTTTTAATCCTATTTAAATTGGAAGATAAAAGTTAATCCAAATAACATCTCTCTACAAACAAATATTAATAAACCTCTCTCAGTCTCCCTTGTCACCTGCTCTGAAAATGATGAGTGATTTGCCTAATTTGCTCTAGATAGTAAACCATGAAGATGAAAGGCAAAGAATGCAAAACTGCCACTTTGTATCTGAGGCCTCAATACCAAAATGTGGAGTAAAAACACTGTACAGGATTATTCTGTATGATGTCTCCTTAAAAACAAAGATTTTCTTGGTGATTCTTCTGAACTCCTGAATCTTTTTGATGCTGCAAACTAACTCTATACTTTTGCATAGGGAATATCAACTGGGTAAAGTTTTAGAGTGCCATAATAACAGGCAGAATTTCAATGTCATGCTGTAGTTTACAGGACTCTGGTATCTGGTCATTTCATTTAATTTTACTTGGAGACCAGCAACAACTTAAGGAAGCCATGTTGAATGAGTAATTTTGGGTTTACACCATAGTACTATGATCTGTGATCTGCACATGTGGCCAGTCACCAGGAACTGGAAAACCAGCAATTGTTTTTTCCCTGCTGTGAGCAATGGTTTTGAACATAACTCACTATTTTCACACTGGTTGTTCTTCCTCTTGCCCCAAAACACAACTGCAAGCTGAGATGCTGCAACTCCTTTGGGCCAAAGAAAACCCTGATGTGTCCACACAAACCTGTGGGTTCTTGCTATGTCCAAGGACACATAAAATATGACCAACCTGCTAGAATGACATTTTGCTTTGTTAGGTGAATACATAATTCGTTGCAGCTGGAAAATTAAAAATGTATGGAATGTTATGGATTGCAAAACACAAACTGATATTTTTGGAAGCCCAGACTCATATTTAGGTTAATTATTTCCTCCACTTTCTTAACACAAAACACTTAAAAATAAATAATGCTTCCTTAGAAGCAGAAAATCCCCAATACCTGTGACAAAATTGTATCAAAATAAAAATTTGAATATAGATGTAAATTAGAGATTCATTTTTATATTCTCTGTGGATTCTGTATTTACTAAAGAATACCTGCATTAAAACCAACAAAGCAAAAACTGTGAGTTGATGATCTGTGAATTGAATAATAATGACTTTAAGGAGGATCAAAGTATTGAAAATTATAAACTGTCTTTTTTGATAGATTATATTAAGAGTAATGCTTCCATTTAAGGAAAATTAAGGCCTGTCAAGTATTTAAAATTTCAATTGGGAATGTACTGGATCAAGCAGATCTATTAAAGGAAGAAAAGTATTTGCAATGGAATACTGTACATGAAGGAATTCCAAAGTATTTTAGGACTGAGTGGTTGAACTTCTAACATAAATACACAGTCTTTGATTTAAACTGGTCACTATGCTAGAGGATTACAGGGTAGCTGCTTTTTTCCCTGCTATAGCTGAAGGAAGAATCATGCAGGGCAACACAGATCCACACCTTTTTCAGTACAGGAAAATTAAACAAAATATTTTAGAATACAAAGACAAGCAAGCAAAATTAGTGCAGAAAACTACTTCTCAAAAGAGAATGGTTTAAAAAGTAGGTCATTTGGAGTTTTAATCTCTTATGATAAAATCTCATAGATAAATGATTCAGAAAAGTGAGTAGGTGGAGAAATAGAGGATGAGTTGCAAAAAACAATTGAAACATGAAAATATTAAAATCCTATTCAGGACTGATGAAGATGGGAGAGGACTACCAGTGAAGCAGGAAGTTTTTTATTTGACACAATATTTAAATCGTCAAAAAGAAAAAAAAAAATTGAATACACTGGAAGATATGTTCAAAAGATAATGTGATGGTAGGGGCATTGCAGTGTTGTAACATAAAAGTAAAACGTACTGAAAAATGCAACAAGTGCTGGGCTTAGTGAGCTTTTGAACTAGCAGTGAGCTGACTGAAAGTATTCCTTATACAGTGAAATTTTTAAAAGCAAGCAATTTATGAAGAACTACTTTTCAGAAGAGAGAAAAAATTGTAACAGAAATACTCAAATAAATAAATAAATAGCGCATCTTCACACTAATACCTGTGTCTAGAAACCATCTCTCCTAAAAGCTAAAAAAGCAGGAAACATTTCAGAGTGTGTTGTTAAAATGCAGCAAAATTCTGTAAAGACAAAGATATACAGAGATGAACAGAATAGGGAAGATATAACAAACACTGCTTAAAATCAGTAACAAGAGGATTTGAAAAACCCTTAAAAATATTACTTTCTTTATGTTTGCTTCCTAAATGTATATGTTTAGTTTTTTTGGTCAAAGTTGTTTTGTAAACATAGTGAAATGCTAAGATCTGTGAAACTCATTTGTATGAGGAACAGTCTTTAACTTAGTAGCATTCTTGATTTGGATGTGCATAGATAGCGTAGCAATGGGAGGGCTTCAGAATGAGTTTGTGGAGCTAATTCTACTGCTGGATTTTGAAAAGGAGGTTATTCTATAAAAGTAATTGTATTACTTTTGAATTAATAGAAGATTGTGACTACAGCAGAAGCAGAACACCAGGCCAGAGGTACTTTTTCTAATTAATACCATGTCTTCCTACATGGCTTCTGGGCTTGAGCCTCCCTTCTGGAAACAATCCTGCAGCATTAAAACACATACAATAAACCTGCATAGCAGAGAAGATGACTTGTGTGTGAGGCATGACAATAGTGAAAGCCAGCTGCCAGCTGGCTGTGAGCTTGAGCTGGACACTTGAACACCAGGCTGTACAGCCACTGAAATAGAGAGCATTTGCTTTCATTTGCCACCCACCATTTGCAACCAGTGTTACAAATGTGTCTTGTAACACAATTCTTCCAATTAAGAGCTTCTGAGCTTAGAGAGTTAGCTCCAAACATGATTTTATGCTGAAGCACCTTGTTCATCCAGTACTGAAGTCTGCTTCCAAGTTTCCTCTACCCAAATAAACAAGAGGCTAGAAGCAACATAACACCTACAGAGGTGAAAATTTCAAGGAGATTTGATTTTTCACTTCTTATCTTGATGTTAAAAGCCAGTATTTCATTTTTTCTACATTCAGGTATAGAACAATGAGTTGGGACAAGCTGACTTTCTTATTTGTTTAGCAGGAAGGTGGCTTGCCTGTGATTTCCACTCTGATAGTGATGGATGCCCTAGGCAAGGAAGATTTTCCGTGATTTTGAACAGTGAAGCTTTCTGTCAGCACCATGTCCTTATCTTCCAAAGCCTACAAGTGTGTGTGGGTTTGCCAGTTTACATAAAGATAGGTTTCGTATTCTTTTAATTACCCTTTTGGAGGCAGGAGAAAGGAAGTCATGTTCACAAGTGCTAAAACCATCAGAGTGACGCAAGTCAGCGTGCTGCTGCTAGTCTGCCTAGCCCCAGCCTCCAGTCAGTGGTGACAGACAGGTTATTCTAGACAATGATTTAAAATATAAGCTCCTGCACTATTTCTTCTAAGGCAGGAGATCTCTCTCAAGGGATCTCTCCTGATTTATACTAGAGGGAGCCTGGAGAGATTGTCCTTTCTAGGCTGAGGTTAGCCTTTGGGAATAGTCACAGCAGGGAGGATCACTTCCAAACCAGTTACGTTCATTTAGTCTTTCCCTAAACAGGTTATACTACCAAATATACTGCAGAATAATCCAACTGTAAAGCAATGGAAGAGTGCTTGGCATAGGCTACCATAGTATTTACTATGTAGATTAAATCAATTCAAGAGATGAAATAGTGACAGAGACCACTGTATTTGAAGAAAGATCCTGTGTATATCCGTGTTTTTCCAAGAAAAGGTCAACTAAAGAAATTTTGAAAGAACTGTATTTTTTCCACTTCATTAATTAGATTTCTGTGTCTCGTCACTTACTGCCGCTACTCATCTTAATTAATCATTACAAACACATGATGCACAAGTGACTTGGAAGATATAGTGAATATTGAGGAAATTAAATTGCAGACAACACACATAGCTTCTGATCAATCATCTCTTAATTTGCAAAGTCTGCCAAGAGATGCCAACCCTTTATGTTTATTTGTGCCATGGTGATAAGAAGTGTTCTTAATGGTAGTTCCCTTGTGTTTTGTTTTCTCTCTCCAGGGCCTTGTTGTAAATAAGAGGCTCAGTTTTCATGTGTTTTTATGATGAAGCATTGTAGCTAAATGAATGCCATGGGACACCTCTTAAACAAGTAGGCTACAGAAGAGCAAACCTGTTAAAGAATATATTTCCTCTTCATATAGAAAAACAAGTCCTGTGCAATGAATGCTTCTACTGACACTTTATGCACTTAAAGTGTAGTTTAAAGAAGTGTTGCTTGTTAAGGGAAATTACCTAAAAAAATTCTTATACTTCAAGCTGCATCACACCATAGCATACACTGGGACCTTTAATAATACATGCTAATTACAGATTTATATTTATTTTAAAATAATTGCTTTTTTGTCCACTTTAGAAGGCTTTCAAAATAAGCTTCAACCATGTCATTAGTAAGGATCTATGGAGTAGTGTGTACAAGAGCCATGTGTACACAGCTGGTTATGCATGTACATAGAGGGATGGAGTTGTCACTTGAAAATAGTTTTGCTATGGCACCATCATGCATTTTGTCTGTACAAATATTTAAACCTTGAAAATAATCAGGGCCAGAATAATACTGCAAAATTTAGAATCTGCATTGGCAGTATGAGTTTCAGAGACGGGAGAAGCCCTTTAGAGCTCCTAAACTCTTCTGTAGGAACAGAAGAGAGACCCTAAGAAGCCAGGGGCATTCGGACACGTTATGGGGCCAAACATTGAGAGCTGCACTGGGGGCTACCTGCAGCAACATCTGCAGCTCAGTGAGGTTTCTAAGTCCATCATTCATTCTTCAATAAGTTTTGGATCTGGACCCCAAAGTCTCAGCAGTCAGTACAATAGGAAATGAAAAAACAAGTATATAACTATTTCTGTAGTATATCAGTGAAGATAGTCCAAATGTTTAAAAATGCATATATGCAGTTTTCAGAAGTATAAATCTGTTATATTAGAGTTAAAATTTTTCAATCCTTACTCACAATTAAATTACCTTTTTAGAATAGTTAATATGATTTTTCTGTTTTTACATTCCATTCACGTCACCGACAATCTGTTATTTTTTGCTTTGCCAATGAATGAAAGTGCAAAACATCCCTGCAGTAAGAGTAGCTTGGTAATTATCCTCTTGCCATACAGCTCCCAACTGGTTGTCACATTACAGAAGTTATATTTAAAGAAACCGTATTTTATTAAGTATTGCCAGAAGACAAAAGAACTGAAAATTGCAGAAAAGAAAAATAGTCACCAAGATATTTACTGCTGAGGAATGTGTGCTGTATTTTTCACTGTTCACTGTATTTATTGAAAAATCAATGGTAGGTCTCCTCTGGTGTGACTGTTTTGTGACAGACTTTTATTATAGGCTAACATTCCATATCACCAGTTCATTTGTGTAAAACTTTTTGCTGGAGTGGCAAATATTGATAAGATTTTAGACTGAAAAGCAAAACAGAGCACTCTCTTCAAAACAGAAGGAACATTAAGTGCAGTTCATTAAAAGGCTGGAAACAATGTGTGAAGCATGATTTCTAGTAATAAATAAACTAGTGTTTTATTGTTTTTCAAGGTGCAAACATATCTTTTGTGCACAACTGTGGTAGATTTTTTTAGCACATACACACATGTGCACACATGCTAAAAGCATATTATCCAGGTGCTCAACATTTAAATTTATTTATGCCTTCTGTGGAAATGTTTTTAACATTGAAATTTTAATATTGTGGAAAGATTTTAAAGTGTTTTAATAACTTCTTTTCAGCTGGGGTGGCTGTACATTTTTAAGCTTTTTCATCACAGAAAAAGTGTTGAACTGCAACAGGGTAACTCATGTCTGTATGTGTTTAGTCTGAACTGTGATTGAGTCACCCAGCTTTCTCGCTTAGCAGGAAATTGTTGATGTTACATCAGCCTTTGTTGATGTTAGCATTTACAGAATCAGTAAGGAGCAAAATGTGGACATGGAGGTGGCTCACTTTATGTCTATGGCTCTTGTAGGTGTATTAGGGAGTTCCACGCAGCATATTGAACTGTCTTTAATATTCAACATTTAGCTTCATTTCTGACTTACACTGATCTTTCAAACTGGTATCCTCCTGACAGTTTCAAAGTGGTTTTGACTGTGTTCAACTCTTTTCTCTGTAGGGGTTTAATCTCATAAAGATTTCAGCCACACAAGTACTAGTGTCAGGGGTATAATGATCACTTTGAAGTTTGTTTGCTTTCCAGTGCATTTAAACACTTTAAGTGTTCCAGAAATAGGATTAGATGCCCCAGTGAATTCATTTCATTTACCCCCAGCAGTGGTTTTCCAATACTATATGGTGTTTACATGGTATCAATTTAGTGGCATGCTGATCTCCAAGATTCACCCTCTCCCCTACCAATTTTCTACTTCTTGATCCTATTTGAAAATTGCTGTGATATGGGGCAAATAATACAGACAAAAGGAATATTTGGGTTCTGGTATTTTGTGGGTTTTTTTTTTTTGTCACTGCCAAAGCTTTTTGATACCCTGAGCAAAGGAACTTGATGTGAATTTAGTGAGGCAAAGTACAGCCCCGCTTTTTTTCTCCATGTATCCCTATCAGATTCTGAATGTTTTAGTTGCATTTTGCCACAGAGTGAGATTCTGTGCTTTTCTCAAGTCTTATATTTTGACACTCATTACGGAAGTATTTGCTACTGCAGTGTCTGTCCCACTTTTCCTTACTCTTCTCACTCTAAGTCCTCAGTGAGAACTAGTTGATGCATCTCCACACTTCTTCAACTGCATTAAACTTCCTTTTCTGGGACAGAGCCTTTATGCTTTTTAATGTCTGACTAGAAAATGCAACTTACCTGAGACGTTTTTGTCTTTTGATTTTGTTTTTTTTTTACTTTTACTGATTTGAAATGGTAATTTAGCATACTCCCTGGCATACATAAAGAATTAAAGGAACAGGGAGAAGAGGTCTATTATCAATTAGAAAATGTTGGGGTTTTTTTCTGCAGCATTTAATCTCTAATTATTTTTTTCCATAATAACACATTCAGTGCTGCTGCAGAATGAGATAAATGGTTTATATTTGGGGCAATAAAGGTTTTTTCACTTCTATTACCAAAGGGAAATATTAGAGAGGTCTTTGACTGTCCATGCTGTATGAGCAAACACCACTTAAGCCAGACTCTTCTTCCTAAACAAGTATTTAATCTCCTCATTAAAGATATATGAAACTAGAAATCAATGAGCACTGGTGGCTAGAGCTTTATAGCGGAACTAATGGCTACACCTTGTCTAACATAAGAAACTTCACTTGTGGTTTACAGCTGCTACACATGGAGAAACATGAACCTAAAAGGCAAGGCTTTCAGTTATGCTAGTAATTACAGTAATGGTTCTGGAAAGCAGGTCACATAAATGTGTGACAAAAATCAAGCATTTTCACTTTACATTTCATTCCCTTAAAAAACACTGTGAGTTCTTACTATAGGGTTTAGATAAAACCAAGAAAAATGCTGCTCCTTGAATAAAAAACTTCATTCAGTTTATTACAAATCCCCCTACAGCAGAAACAATTGCAAACTTAAAGTGCTGGGTATTGGGAACAGCGTGAACTGGAGAGTACGTGACAAGATTTAAGTGAATATATGCAGTGTTAATAAGATCTATTTTGTTTTCAAAATCTACAATTGGCAGAAAATTAACCCTGTGAACAGAAAAGAGCACATCACTGATACACTGTTTCTGGTTCTATATCTCCTTTGCATCTAAAAGATTTGCAGGAGAAGTATTGCAATTTTTTTCACACACTTGAAAATGCCTGAAATAATGTAAGATAGCAGAGTGTAAAAGAGTACTGTGGGATGCATTGCCTGTATTTTTTGGAGGCATGAGGATGTATGGCATTCAAAGAGAAAAGCCTTTTTGTACCACTGGTGCAAAATTTTGCAGTCTTCCATCATAACAAATCCCACTTATTTCACAGGAAAACAGTTTTTCCTGATCAAAGATGTTGTTTTAATTTTAATATTGTCTAACCTAAGCTAAGGTGGGATATTTAAGAAAGAAATAAGTGATACAATTCTCTCCCTCTACCTTGTACATCTATAATTTCAGAATTAGCTATTTTGTTGAGGTCAAGTGATGTCATTTTACCTGGATACATAATGTCAACACCTATAAACAAAAATTCAAATGTAAAGGTTGTATATTTGCATAAAATGTTAGTGTCCTGGCAGACCTTCAAGCACAGATCAATGGACAGGATACATTCCTGATTTTATTTAAGTTGGAACAGAAGAGCCCAGCTGGAGTGGTAATCACAAGCATCAGAGATTACAGTGTTTGCTGTTACCAAAGGCTGTGTCTCCCTTTGTATACATCGTCAAATAAATAACTTGAAAACTATTTATGGTTTTTGGGGTTTTTAACTAGTAACTATCTTTGGAAGTGAGAAAACTCATGTAAGTGAACCTGAACCACTGGACCTTATAAAGAGATCACACAAGGAAATTATTTTTTAATAATTTTCCATTACATACAGTTTATAAAGCTTCCATTATGCCCCAAACCAATCTAAGATGTTTCTAAATGCTAAAAATAATAGTAGTTTGATGATACTAAATACTGAGCATTGCACTCTACATGACTGATGAACGTCACTGTTTTGTGCCTTTGCAAACAACTTTCTATTGACCAGAAAAGGAAAAGAAAGAAAAAGAAAGAATACTTTTCCAATTTCAATAAAAAAAGGATATCAAAAGGTCTGCAAGGCATTGGAATCTGTTCCAATTATCTATCTATCTATCTATCTATCTATCTATCTATCTATCTATCTATCTATCTATCTATTCTGGACAGGAAGATTTTAGAGCATTTTACCCCCAAAGATTGACTTTATCGAATTTTGTTAAATGACCTCTAGCACAATACGTATTTTCCTTGGGTTCAACCTGCAGACTGCAGTAGAAACTTGCAGGATGTCAGCATTTTTTTCAAGCTATACAACTCCACTGTAAAACTTGGGAAATAATTAAAGACAAAAGAGTTTGAAGTAGTACCATTCTACTCTAGTGAAGTTACCATATATTTGGACTTCACACATTAATTTCACCTGTATTTTTTAGCACTGTAATTTCATCTGAAAGTTTTGTGACTCACTTAAAACAGTTCAGTGTACTGGCTGTTTTAACTTAGGCTTAGACATGATTTAATGCCCTCCACATTTCACAACACATTCTCATTTCCAGGCTTACTCCACAGAAAACTTTCCGCAAATAAATCCATTTTCTTTCCTTCATCCACATCTCCTGGATTTATCTCTATCTTTGTCCTACTTTTACACTATTTTCCATGGTGAGTCAGTCTCTTTGATTTATTATAAATAATGAAATGAAGACCATAAAATGAAGCGAGAGTCATATAGAAGAACAAAGTCAGAAGTTTTATTGGTCATAGAACAAAGGGCTTGTTTGACACATATTTGGTTTTTAGAAACTAGAAACTCTTGGCTTCTGCATTTTACCTGAGATTGTTTGTCTAACATGAGGCTGCTAGTGTGCACCAATCTGCAGTGTATATTTACTGCACATTAGACACAAGAAATTAGCCTGGGTGAACACTCCCATGTGATACATTATAGGTCTCAATTAGTGCAAGAAATATCACTGTGGAAGTCAGCCCACTGTTTTTATGAATACAAGGATACATGATCTTCATCAACCACAAGTACTGATACTTTGGAAATAGTTTTTAATATGTCATCTGAAAATATAGACAAGAGAAGCCCATTGGAAATAGATACAGTGTGTCTTTACATCAATATTAAACATTCTTTGTTCAGTCTTGAACTGCAGGTGTACTGAGATTTACAAAATAGTTTTAGCAGACGATGTTCTGTATTTATGACAAGTATAGATAATGTCTTCAAAAGAGCAATATGTAACTACCTTGCTAAATAGATAAATATTTTTCTGCCTAGAGAAAAATGTGAACTGAATATTTCTTCTAAGTCCTAAAGCCATTAGGTGTTGTTAGGTTTAAGTTGCACTGTGATGAATCGTGATTTTGTTTCTAGTCTCACAGAAACAATGTACCTTATGAGAGGAATAGAAGATGGCAAATGATTTTAAACAGCATTACAAGACTATGTGGTGAAATATCAACAAACAAACCTTTGATCATGGGTAAAATACAGAGGGTATAATTAGAAAAGGATTACAATACATTAATTAATATGTGCCAGTAAAAGGCCAACATTGCTTTTGTAAAGAGGTGTCACACCTTAGGCTATCATTAAATGTTTGAAGAAACAAAAGAAAGTAGTGAAGAATAATAGGACTGTTAAAGTTTTGTTTTGTTTTTAAGAAAACACCTTTAGATAAAATCTCTCACTACAAATTTTTGCAGAAAAAAAGTTGTCATAAGAAGGAAGGTCATCTTACAGATTGACAACATACTAAATTTAGGAAGCAGAGACTAGGAATTCATTAGCAGTTCAAAATGAAAAGAGGTTTCTCAAGCTTTCCTGTGTTTAATTTTTTTTTGCGCATAACTGAGAAAAATTATGCTGAAAGAGAAACATGGGTATCTAATTAAGCAAGCCAGACAGTTCTTGATAAATCTTCAAAGAACTGCTTAAGAATTTTAAAATAATTGTGTAAAAAACAGTTCACATAAAAATATATAACCTAATTATGGATAAAAGTGATAGATTATAAAATACATGTTGCACCTCTAGATGTTCTGGAGTTGTTTCTCAGCTTACATCAGCTCAATTCATGGTGTAAAAAAGGTAAACACTGTTGTAAATTACCTTAATAGAAATCAACCCCAAATATTATTACTATAGAGTAATTGGTTTGAATACTGTGCGCAGCTCCACCACAGTCTCAGGAATGGTAGTACAGATGCATATTATTATGTGTTCATAAAATACTCAGAAGTTATTATTAATAACAGCAGTTTAAGCGCTTCTTAACCCTAGGAAAATTGTTTTTGTTAAACTTCTGACATACCTCCCTGCACTGATGTATGTTTTGTCACATTTTTACAAGTCTTGACAGTTTACAGGATGCACCTTCTAATAAGAGTAAGTCCAATTTTAAATTGCTTGCTTTTCTTAATTTATGTTCCTTGAATTTGAAGCGTGACAGAAATTAACTGTGTGTTTAACTATGTTGTTAGTGAATGAAAAAATAAACCCTCTATTATTGGCATATTAAACAAATATTTTCATTTTGCCAACACTTAAAGGCCAAAAACTTTTAGTTGTTGCAAATAACCTGATTTTCAAGTTCAAAAGTATGAAATAAAAGGAAATGCTGTCTTTCATGCTTTGATTTCTTAACTGGGTTTTCTTGTACTATAGCTGAACATGGATTGCTCCAAGTTTGAACTTGGTATTTTTTTGATTCTTCCCTATTTCCTATGTGGTTGCCTAAGATGGCAGCTGTTAAAGAGCTTATAGTTGTCTTTCTTAAATTAAAGTATTCATTCTAGAAGAGATGTGATATTTACTCATGGCCTTTTGTTATTAAATTTACAAGGGTTCTGTTTTATTCTTCCTTCAGGATAACAGCTGTGTTTTAGAAGACAAAAGTTACATACAGAAAGGATAAAGCTATTACAACTATGAGTGATAAAAGGAAATGAATACTTTTCTGTTCTAATTACCTGACAATTCACTTGAAAATCCCTATCACCTGGGTTTTTGAAACAGAAACAACCATAACTCAAATAAGCTGTTAATGGCATTAAAACACTTCTTTTCACTCCCCTCTCCCCTTACACCACCTCACCCAATTTTATCTGTCTAGCATGTAGAGACCATTTTTAAGGAAAAAAAAAATCAGGAAACGGATATTACTTACATAAATCTAAATATAGAATCATCTAAACTTTTGCACAACATCTGCCATGCCTCTGAGGACGTGCACAGCCACGAGTGCTGCTGTCTGGCCTCCCCTGGGGCTCCCAGGACCCCTCATGTCAGCATCCCTTCCATGTGGAGCTGGCATTTCCTTACGTGCAACAGCGGCTCAGGAGGGGTGCTCAGGGACTGAGGTGACCTTGTCTAGGGAAATGTGTGTCTTGGGAATAGGCATAAACTCAGAAGAGCAGCAGATTTAGATTTAAATCAGCTAACATAAACACTGAGTAAATTAAATTAATATTGAATTGCTTCATTCCTAGAGTGCCTCCATGATATTTCTACTTATTTCCTATTTAGTAAACACCTGCAGCTGGATCACAGTATGTTCTCATATAATTCCAGCATCCAAAGCATGTGCTACTAATAAAACATCTGTAGATATATCCAATATGAGTTGCCTCTTCATGGCAGCGTAAGATGAATGGAGAAGTTTATGATGAAAGGTTTGTGGTCTGGCAGAGAAGGGAGAAGTCTGGATTAGCCACTGAATGCAAGATGTTTTCATAGCATGTTACTAGGACTGAAACTGCACTCCAGCTATTTATCAGCCTAATCTACTTGGTGCAAGAGGTGAGCTATATAAAGGGCAGGCACTTGGGTGAGTGGTTACATTTCCTCCTTTGATGCTGTGCCTTTCATGGTGGGTTTGGTTCAGCACATTACTATACCAACTCAGAAATGCAGTGGCATGAAGCTGGTCAAATGCATGGGAGTTAGAGCTGCCCTGAGCCTGCAGTTGGTACAGATGCATTGCTCTGAATCCCTAATCTCCCACTTGCAAATCACCTCCATGCATGCAAAAGCAGTCTAGCTGAGAATCAAAGGATCCACACAGCTCCAAGGCAAAAGTATTTTACCACAGTTTAACATGAATGCACAGATTAAGAACAACCAGTTCTTTAAACATACCCTTTACTAGGCGTGTAAGTGCTGCTGTCTGGGTATGTTAGATGAGTGCAATCTTTGGGGAGGAGAAGTCCACAGGAAATGAGGAGGATGGCAACAAAAGGTCCATAAACAGAGATACTGAATTTAAAAAACTGTTTTATTTTCCTTGCTGCCAGATGTGCCTTTTTTTTTTTTCTTTTTTCATTCTCATCTCCACCCGCCCCCCATTCATGTCATTTAACTGTTTAGTGTCATAGGTAACTTCTGCTGATAGAATCTTGGAGATAAAAGTTATGAAAGAAAACATTTTTGTGGATATTTTCATTGTGGAAAACTAAGACCCTGTGTAAGCTCTCCGTGCTAAGTGAACCCTGAAGATTATGTCAGGCTTCACTAAGCACACAAGGCTCTGATTTGGTATCATTAATGACTCATTTTCTCTTTTAACTTCTGTTGAAAGCATTCATCCATAACCATAGCTACCACTGAAAAAATAGAAGCTACTAAGTCAGTAATAATGCACTTTTGCTTAAAAAGCCTTTAAAGGATGGATTGGATTTCACAACTCAGCAGCAAAAAGCTCATATACAAGGAAAGCAAGAAAGGTTATTTTTGAAAGTAACTTCAAAAAAAAAACAGATGACAAAGATGCAATGCTCTTTTAGTTCTACCTTTAAAATACCTTAGCTTTAAATTTTACTTTGGGATGCAGTTTATTTTCGGAGAACAGAAGAGTAAATATTTTTCAGTGCTGGGTCCTGAAGCGAAAATTCTTAAATGGAGCAGAATGAAACAGTCTCAATATAGTGATGGTACCAATTTGTTCTGCTTTAATGTCTTCTTCTTACACCAAAACTCTCCCCTGAATTCAGTAGCAGATTATATAAAAGGTAATTTCTATATTCACGGGGTTTTTTTACACTTTCATTATACCTCTACTGCATTCTCTGATGTCTTGATGCAGTTTTTAATCTTATAGACACTTTAATCTGCTCCTGCACTCAGCATATCTGAATGAGTTTGTTGGCATAAGGGAATTTTGAAGGTTATATTGCAGTACATGAATCAACAGAAAATGAAATGCACTTGAGACATGATCAGCCAGTTTTAATTCATTGCAGAAAGTTACAGATACCAAAATGCATTTAATGTAATCTGATATCTTTATTCATACTTGAATTTATGAGCAATTCAGCGGGAGGAGAATGACAAGTTTGTTTTTAAAATAGTTGTCTATATTGAATGCCATTTTAATGTATCTCTGACATATTTACATCTAGCAAATAGAGAAAAGAAGAATCTTTGAACATAAATTTCTATTTTCACAAGAAAAAGCAGGGGAACACAATTTTTTCATTTCCTGCAATATGATATGTCATTATAAGCCAGGTCAGCTTAAAGATAAATGTTAAATAACACCTCTGCACGTGGAGTCCAGTAAACAGATTAGAAGCTTGCTAAATTGTTCATATTGTGTTTTAAGAAAGACGTGAATAACACCTGTGTTCTGTAAAAGGCTACTTTGTACCGGGCAAAGCTGTGCTTCAGTCCCGTCTGGGTGAAGGTTCATAGCTCTGCATATTAAGAAATGAGTGTACAACTGATTTTCTTCCTTTGGAACAGACCATAGCGGACCATAAACATAACTCGAGTGTGGTACTTTTACACAGTATTATTTTGCTAGCTATGCCTAATCTTAAATCCAAACATGACTAGTGGTGTATCATGTTGTGACATGGCTTGGGTATCTTTATTGGGAAAAGTAGATTTTTCTGTAGAAGAGACCCATCTCAATGGATAAGAGAGATTAGTTCAGACTGAGATGAATTCTGACTTCTTATCTTCAAAATAGTTGATAGCAGTGTGCTTAAAATTGGCACTTAGATTATTTGCAATTCCTTACTTTCCTTATGGAACTGAGAAAAATCTACTGATTTTGGCAAAATGTGATCATCTAGGTGAATGCCTATAAAAAAAATAAAACTTTTTTCCTAATATAAAGAAATCAATAGCAAGCAAGTACAGTCTTGTTTTTGATGTATGATTTAGGTCTCCTAATATTATGCAAGGTGAAAGTTTCCATAATAAATGGCAAGTCTCAATATGTCCACAGGTGGAATCCAGAGGTACACAGAATCCATATGTAATGTCGAACTATTTATAAGCATTTAAATTATCTACTTCCAACAATTTAAAATATAAATTACAAGATTGTGAAAATCAGACTTACTTAGTCATATAGGTGAAATATGTAAAATACTATGATCCATGTAAAGTTGAAGCTATCAATACTGGAAAATTTGGTGTGTTTTCATGTTAATATAGGCCAGAAACACTGAAATGCAAACTAAGATCTGGAGTCCAATTCAAGCGGCATTACAATACTATGGAAAAGCTTTTGGTCATAAATTAGCTTTGCCTATATTTCAAAGAAAACTCGGGGAGGGCAGAGGAATGGGAAGATTTTATGACATATTTTGATTCATTTTTTCCTAGCTTTGCTATATTTGTTTTTAGATTCCTCCATGCGTAATCACATGAGTATATAAAGTGGAACCTATTGTTTATTTATGCATTATGTGCTCTTCATTCTTTAATGTTGTATGTGCAGGCATTTCTATTAGATAAATTTGCTCATTAGGAAGTCAAAGAATGTGTCATTTATATATCTGTGTTTGGCCTTTCAGGATGCAGAGAGTGGGGGCAATGAGGCAGCATAGGGTTCTGTTGTGTCTCTAAGCAGCCCAGAGGGACTACAAAGAGAAAAGGAAACATGGCACAGCTGAAATAAAGTTTTTCCTCTTGTCTGGTGGAACCCAGCTGGGCTCTTAAGAAATGAGTAACTCCACTGAAGCCTCTGACATGGTTAGAAAAGTACAAGATTTTGAAGATAGGTCTTTTTTAAAAATGGCATTTAAAAGTTTGCTCAGAAAATGGTCTATGTGAGGATAATACACCAATGAATATTATGATTTATTACTGCTTGAAGAAAGAAGGAGGAGTTTATTATGGAAGAAATAATGAAAAATTATTGAGGCATAACTTGAGAGAGAGGGAGAAAGGCTAGTTGAGTGGAGATTTTATTATTTTCTACTTTTTTTTCTCTTTTTCACTTGAAAGAGTGTAATCCCTGCCATAGATTTTCCAGTGTTCTTGAGCAACATTTGGTTAAATGAAGGAAAGCCTATGGCTTTCAAAGCTTGGAAAAACACTGCATCTTTACTAAAGACACTATTCAGGGATTATTACTATTCCACCCACAGCCCTTCCAGTGTGTATATTTTCTATAAGACGGTATATTTTGCCTCACATATGCTTCTTAGCTTCATTTTTTTTTGTAGAATCATAGAATCATATAATAGTTTGATTTGGAAGGGGCCTTTAAACATAGGCAAGCAGGGATGTCTTCAACTCAGTCAAGGCACTCAGAACCTTGGCTAACCAACTTTGAGCAGTTCCAGGGATAGGGCATCTGCCAACTCTCTGCCCAGGGATATGTGATCAAAAACAAGTTAACAGCTGAATTAATAAAACCTGTCCACGCATTTGTAATTTATGATTTCTCCATGGGTTTGTACCAATTCAATGACCAGCAGCATAAATAGGATCATGCTGCAGGTGCTCTTAACCCATGCCCAGTATTATTCCTTGCTACCTCTTAGCTATTAATTGGAATGTCCTAGAAATCAGAATTTCTACTTAGTTTCCTTTTTTTATTTTGGCAAGAAAACCAAGACAATGTAAAATTCTGGTTGAATAGCTAGGTAGGCCTTTAGTCTGCTGAGGGGCAAGAGGTAAGATCACAGAGGTCTGTGAGAAATATCAGCTGTGACCTGCCTTGTCTGCTTTTGTTTGAGGAAACACAGCAGTCGTGGTATCTGTGTCCATTAGCCACACCAGACTCAGACCCTGCACAATGCAGGGAGAGCCAACAGTGACAGAAATTTCATTATTTCCTGATTCCCCAAAGTCCTGTATTATGGCCAGATTTTATGAGATGGAACAATGCATTCAAATATTGTAAGCCACTGTGAGATGATGAAGTGTGAGGGCTGGTTGGCTGGCTTGTTTATTATTTCACACTTCCCCCGTTTGGCCAAGGCAGCTTCTTGTATTCAGAAGCAGAGTGAGGATCCTGTCTCAAAGATATTTTGGTCTAATCTTCCATAGGAAAATGCAGAAGCAACAGGAAAACAAAAGGCAAAAGGGGGGAGAGTGGTGATGATATTAAATATATTGACTTACTCAGTGAGGACACACAAGAGTCACAGCAAAAGCCTATCTTGATAGCAGTGAATTGGTTTAATTTTTTATGTATCAGGATATTTTTCATCTATATTTTGGTATAAAATAGCTGTTCCAATTTATTCCATCTTGTATATTTCCCTAGCAAGAAGAAACAAAACTGTTCTTATGTTTTAGACTTCGAAAATGTATTTGAAAGAGAAATTTGTCTTTTAAATTTATATTGCTTGATTTTTTTATATTATTTAAGTATACAATTGAAAATTCAAATTAGACTTCAAAATCCTGATGAGTACTATAAATGTGCAAATATGTGATCCCGTTATAGAGATATATTAAACTACATTTTAAGTTAAAAGAATGGACAAAATGAATAATTTGATTTCTTTGTCAGTTTGTTTCCTGCTTTGACTGGCAGTGTCATAGGCTGCAGACTTAAAAAGTAGTTGGTGCTAAATTTGATTAAGCTCAGACCTATTTTCTTAAGTCCATTAAAAAATCTTTAAAGCAACCAACCAATTTACGAGACACATAGAGGAAACAGCACTTTTTATTATAACTCCAAGCAGTACAACATACATTGATATTTTGTATACTTGAAGATTACTTTAATTTCCACTCATCTTAAAATGAACTAATCTCAGATAAACTCTACCAGGATTTCACCAAGGCATAAAATGTACCCTTTCTACTAACTCTGTTTTGGAAATGCTCCTTGTGAGGCCCTCAAAACAGAGAAGTGGGATCAAATTTCATTCTTTTTTCCCTTGAGCAAAGCATTTATTTCCACTGCACTTCCCTTATATCAGTGGGCTTTACTCCACGCCTCAATACTTTGTATAAAGTCAGCCCCAGAGTTCAATGGCTCTAGGACCATCGTACTGGATTGAAACAATTAACAAGTCTCTTACCATCCTATTTTTTTTTTTTATTCTAGTTAGGGAAATCTTCTGGTATGTAAAAATTCTGACAGCCAGGCATTCCAGATTATTCAGGGCATGTTCAGCCTGGACCTCAGTGATAATTGTTAGTGTAATCCTAGAGTAAATGTGAAATCTGTCTATCAGTGCCACGACAATGTTTTCTTTAGTATTTTGTTACACTAGACTGAAGCATTATATTAGCAAAGACAGAGCTATTGCTTTTAGTCATTCTTAATTGTCTTTTGCCTGTTGGAGCTTGCACCTCGAGTTTTGATCTTCTAATACAGTGTTTTTATCTGTCACCTCCAGGTAAGTCTACAAAATCAGATGGCAGTTCTGAAAAATAGTTTCCCATGTGGTTGCAAATATCAATTGCTGATGAACACTTAAACTGCTCAGATTTACTCAAAAGCATTTCTTGTGAATATTTTTCAATTTAGGAAAAAAGCTAACAACTATTCTAAAAATGAAAAATTGTGTTCTGAGGCACACCCAAGGTTGTTTATTAATATTTGCAGAGATGTATCACATGAAGGGATTAGTGTAACACATTGCACATTATTGAGGCAATCTTTTATTTCTATCAGGTCTATGTATTTGTATGCATAGCTTGTTCAGAAGATGTATTTTTATGTGCCTGATAGTAAGAGATGCTGAGCATCTGTGGTTACCACTGAATTCAACCAGTGAAGTCTGCACAGCACAAAGTGATACAGTAGTGACATTGATGACCACTTTAAACTCTGTTCAGATTATATATAGAGCAGATAGAGCTCCAGAGGCTTTTGCTTATACCAAGATATTTCGATTTTCATCTTCCTAAAAATAAAGCCAGTGTAGAAGAATAAGCTACAAAACCTTTTTATGTCTAGTACAATATCAGACCTTTGGGAAGCTTAAAATGCTCTTGGGGTGTACCAACCCAAACCTGTATTATTGTAGATGATGATTACTTTGTTTGGGAAATGACTCCTTTGGTTTGGTCATGAGATAGCAGCAGCAGATGGTAGAGACTGAGATCAAACAAGTTTTGGTCTGTAGAGAATAGGGCAGCTGCAAATTCCTGAACATTGACACTGGTTGTGAAAACTGGCACCGCCTTTCTGCCGAACTGCTGAGACTGCCATCAAACCTGCAGAGGCAGTTGCAGACTATCAAAGGCAATTTAGCTCGTGGCAGACAAGTTTTTAAAGAAATGTGCAGATTTAGAAGGTGCTATTTCAAACTCATTCCCTATGCCAAGGAAGAGGAAAGGAAAAGCTGATGCACGTGTCATTCACTGAGTCAGTCACTTATTCTATGCAGAAATTTTCTGTTGGGCATCAGCAGAACACTGTAGGAGCTTTTTTCCCTCAATAAAGTGCTCATAGTAAGGCAAACTTTTTCATATCCAAACAATATTGATGGGCTTTTGACAAAGGTAAGGAAAACAATGTATTTTTTATAAAATACACTGCTTGTAATGATGGTGTAAAAAAATGATGGTGCAAAGAAATTCAGACTTCCGTGTAGTTATCCAATATCTCTACTGTTCACTAATTTAATCAGAGATTAATTTAGAGAATGCTTTCTTAGATTAAGGTGATAAATGCCCTATTGTTGAAGTGTCAATATAAGGCTTGTCAAATGTTTATGTTAAAATCAAACAAACAATGCATTTCTGCCAGTGTTGCCTACCTCCTTGATGCTTACAGATTTTGGCATTTTGTGTAAGAATCTGATTCCCCATAATAATTAGACAGTATCAGATCTCCACAGTTGCTAGAGCATAGGTATCTAACCTTTGCACTCAGTGGAACAATGTTCTCCTCAGGTCGTCCAAGCCCCTGCATGTAAAGCATTGAAGCATCTGTGTATTGATTAGAATACACCTTAATCAATATTGCTCTCTGTTTATACACCCACTGGAGGTACTTTCTACCATGCCATTTTCACACTGTTTTTTCTTCTTATGGATTTTTCCCCTGTTAGATTTGTATTTACAAATAGTCTTTTTTTCTGTGTCTATTGAGAATTTAATATCTCTAAATCTTTTTTATCTCACTTCCAATATTTTACCAGAAAACTTTGTGATGATGATCTCAATTAAAAATGCTCAATTTTACTGAATAACTTCATTTATTTCAATTGAGAATGCTTATCTGTTGTGCCCTTCAACAGATATTTTGTCTCTGTTCATACACACTCTCTCCTGCATGGAGAATAAAGAAAGATCAGTTAAGCACAAATACCTCTGTATCTTCAGCACAGAACAATCTCTTTTGCAATATTGCTATGTCAATGCATCTATAACTTGGAAACACAGCACATATGGACCTTTTTGATCCTTAATCAGTGAAAATTAGCAAGCTGAGAAAATCCTGTCATCTACTCAAGATCTTGGTGGAGTATTTATGCCTAGTATATCCTGGCCTGATAATTCTTCAAGGAGGAGGGTTCCTGCTCATTCTTTTTTCCTAAGAAAAATGCAGTGAGTATTCAAAACTATTATGTTATGTTATAGTTGCTCTGTGAAATGCAAAGATGTAATTTATCAATGTTTTTGTTCTTATTATTTTCAAAATAATAAAAATGTAGTGACATTAGCATAATATAAACAGTGCATTGCAAACAACTGCAAAATGCACAAATGATCGCTTAAGTTTCTGGTTTTAGTTTGGATGATTGTTTTCAAAATATTTTGGTTGTGTTACTAGTTTTCAGAAGGGTGGGTTAATGAGACTTGAGTTTGGTAGTCCACTAAGCTGGGGAAGATAAAATAGGTTTCTGTTGATCAAACTAGGAATCTGAGTTTTCCTACATGAAATACACTTACATGAGCTGATCTGACAAGAATTGACCAAACTCTTTTAGCTCACTCTGACAGGAAAAGAGCTTTAGCAATTACTGCTGTTTCCTGCTGCAAATTTTTAAGTGAATAATTCTCTACTGTATATAGTTTGTTGACTATATCTTACATAATTTTCTGATTCTATGTGAACTTTCTTTTTTAATGCTTGATTCTTACTGATTCTTTATCCTGTGAGACTACTGCATAAGAAAATGTTGAAAATATTATTTGTATACAATATTTGCATTCTGTATAAAATATTGGAAATGGAACTGCAGTTTCACAGTTTTTCTACATCAGCTACAGGATATTGAATTATTTTAGTTTTCGTAGGTTGCCTTATTAGTTGAATTTCAGCAATGTATTCTCTGTAACCAAACAATGAATTGCATAACAGGAATTGAGGTGAGGCATAATTCCATACCTCTGGAACCTGATAAAGTTTGTTAAGAGTGCACCAGTGCTGAAGTGATGTATTTCTCCTGAAAATCCAGTGTAGACCCACAAGAATTGAAGGCACTCATACATTTTGTCAGGGAGCAAGGCTTTTATGAGTACAGCTTGAGCACAGCTGTGTCTTTTCCAATATGTGGCCAAAAGACAAAATGCAACATGAGATTTTTATACATTCCAAGGCCCATCTGCCATGAAAACCCACTTATCTTTGTGGCTACAAGTTTGTTATTGATCCAAAATGGTAAGGAAAAAAAGAGGAAAAAAATAAAAAAGAGAGAGAAAAAAGAGAAAGAAGAAACAGCACAAGAAAAAAAGACAACAAAGGGGAAAAATGCAGGGGAGAAAGAGCCATAAATTCATTCTTTTGTTGTTCTTCCAGCTGCATCTGTGAGCAATTGTCACAGTTACTAGTCAAACTGTATTTGACTTGTTGCCAACATGAATTTTCCAAAACCTAAATGTAAACAAACTCTGCAAGTGCTTCCTCATTTGCCAAGCCAATAATTATTTACTTTGTTTGGGCCTAGCATTACTGTCAGTTCAGCTTTGCAGTCTGTAATGTGTTTGCTAATGAAACCATGAGGTCTAAAGCTATGCATTAACCTTGTCACCCTTCAATTTTGAGCTCAATAAAGTTGCACCATGGTTTTGTAAACTAGGGTTGAAGGATAGGCAAATGATTAATTATATTTTCTGTTTTCCTTTATCTAAGTAAATTGTTCATCTTTAAATTTGCCTTGCATTTAAGGTTAACTCACTGAATCTGAAGCACTGGGAAGATGCATCATTTGCAATGGTTATAATTACCATTTGTACTACGTATCTGAAAGCTGGCAAACATGCATGACCATGACTTGATAAGTCATGAAATCATTTCACAATGGTAACTCAGGGAGGGTAAAAGTATAACAATTTGATGGGAGGCACCCAGCTGGGAGAACGATTGGGATATTTCTGTTGTGTTGAGGTACCACATTTTCTCTTGGGTCTGAAGGCTGTGCATGTATTACGTTTGCTTGTTATGTTTTCAGGATTTAGGACTATGAGTTCTTTAATTTAATGGATGAGTATAGCCTATCATTTTAATACATGCCACACTAAACACAATTAATTTTACTTAAATAAGTATTACTCGTAATTTTTACTCATGCTCTGTGAGATGTTAAATTCTCAAATGATTCGAGTAGAAACAGGCCTCTTACCCCATATAAACAGATCAGTGGAACAGAAAACATTCAAGTACCATGTGTTGTGTGCTGGGATTTTGTCACTGTGATTTGTGATTTAAACACTTTTCCATAAGGTGTCCTTCTTGTGGAGCCCAGCACAGGGTAAAGGCAGTTTGATATACTGTACACCTGTGTAGTCTAATATACAGTTTCTAACAGCTTTGCTATACTCTAACATCAGCCAGAATTAGTGTGTCACTCTGATCTTTGTTGGGTCCCTTTTCCTAGATGGAGTTGCATTTTTTCCCTGAAGTAGTAGTAGAATGCTAAGATTTTACTGCTGAAGTCCATTAATTTTTTTTCTTTTACATAGATGATCCTAACAAAGTCATTTAGCCCTCAAGTGTTGTCTTATCAAATAACTGAGTACTTTAGGTGAAATCAAATTTTTTAGTAAAAATCTCCTTTTGCTGCCTATGTATTCAAACCTTATGCAAGATTAAATGTTATTAATAAAATCTTGTGCATAATTTCTGTCTCAAAATGAGGTCCAAGCCTCTGCTCAGACACATTATAATGAAAAGTA
Organism: Melospiza georgiana; assembly: GCF_028018845.1. Taxonomy (NCBI): domain Eukaryota; kingdom Metazoa; phylum Chordata; class Aves; order Passeriformes; family Passerellidae; genus Melospiza; species Melospiza georgiana. The sequence continues at coordinate 34,432,684 of NC_080435.1, forward strand.
GAATAACTGCTAGTAGAAATTCCTCTGATATCTCTTAGGATATTTTTTCCATCAAATAAAATATTAGAATAAATGAGACTTCAAAATGCTTAAGGTACCATGGGACTAAAATCATATGGCAAGTCAGAAGTTGTAATAAATTTCAAAAGGATTCCAGAGGTAAACAAAAGAGTCTTGTTCTAATGGTGCTCTGCAGATATTTAGGGCCAGTGTATTTTGAGGAATCCTCACACAGAATCTAATGAACAGAAACTCACTTGGCCTTCTCACTTTGTGTGGACATTTAGAATATACAGAGGGCTAGAGAAAGATTCTTGGTCACTTAATCCTCAGCTGCCAGAATTATTTCTTGTTATAATATGTTTAATGAAACCTGAAAATATTAATATCCAGAGGACAAGATAAATATTCTAGAAAGCTTTAGTGGGATAGAACCAAAGATCTGATTCTGTGTTTTTATGTCCTCTGTATGTGTAAATAATGTCAAAAAATAATGCATAAACAAGTACTTAAGTATTGGGAAAAATACTGACTTTTTAAAGTCCTAGTGGTTTCTGTCTTGGAATTCCAAACTTCATGTCACTCTACCTCAAATATCCCTCAGCCCTGATGTATTTGAATGAAAAATTTTATGTACAATCCTTTTCTTTTTCTTTTTTTTTTTTTTTTTTTTTTTGTTTGATAAACAAAATAAGGAAATTGTGTTTTGAAGATTTAATTTAAAATAAGGTATTGAGATTAATTTTTCTATATGATTAGAAAGTGGGGGCTTGTAATTTTTTTTTGGATCATACAGCCCTGTCTCATGCTTTTACTGTTTCATTTCATGGGTTTCTTTTGAAGATGTTTTTGGCTTGTAACCTGAAGTTTTACACTTGAGTCATACAAAAAAATCCTCCCCTGCAACACAAGCGTACACAAATCGCTGGCAGAGTCTAAATTGTGGATAATTGGATTGAGCTATGAGCTTAAAGATGAAGGGGACAAAAGCGTGTCCCAAAGCTGCATTTGATAGTCTTAGAGCCTTATCTGGGGATGTTTTACACCAGGCTTGAAGACTGCATTTGTTCATAGTGATTTGTACAATCTACAATGACATTTTATTTGAGCTGGAGTCATACAGACAAACCATAACATGCATTTAGCTCTTTCTTTTTTGGTTTTGATGAGATATCACAGCAAAACCCTCTGTAGAAGATTGCTTGAAAAACATGGATTTAAAATGTTGAGATGAATATTGTAATGGATGATGACAAGATGCAGCAATGAGATGCCATGTTAATATTTTATTAGAAGTAACTCACAGAAAATATGCGTTAAGAATCATGTCCTTTTACAGGCTACTGTAAGCAACACTTTGAACTTGTTTCTTACATAGGGAAAATATTCTTTAATTTAGCATGTATACTTTGCCAAATAAATTTGTAGACTTCTTTAGGAGACTTTATTTTTTGAAACCTCATTATTTTCAATAAATGTTCCTGGAAAGTAAAGACTGGTTTGTCTTGTTTACCTGTAGTTATCATTTTAAAAGAAATTATATTGGAGATTGAGATACTCCTGCTTATAAATTACTGCGCTTTATTGATACAGTACAGAATGTAACATGGAAGGAATTTCTCTATATGGGCATTTCTCATGGTTATATGCCTCTGACTTTTTTCCTTTTCCTCGATGTTGCTGTCAAAGTTATTACTAAGCTAATTAGTTAATCAAGATATCTCATACAATTATATATCTTCATGATATTACAAAGTTGTTCTCATTGAACTCAGTGGTACAAAATCCCATGAGGCAAAATTAAATTCCATGTCTATTAAATACACCGTATATATAGGTGAACAGACTGTAATATTTGCATATTTTGTCCTTTCTGTCTAAAAATGTTTAAGATTTTTCACACAAAATATTTTTGGAGGTAGTCAGAGCAGATGCCATGATTCATAGGAAGTCCTTAGTAGTATATATTTCCTCAGATTAATGCAGATTTTATTGTCATTTTAACAGATGATAAAATATACATCTTACAATGGCTTTGTCTATTATTGAATAAAAATATTTATTTTTGAATGGTTATTTCAAAGGAATCCAGGATATGAAGTGCATGAAATGACATTAATTTTTGAATACCTTTCTATGGTTCAGAGCTCACAAATGTCTTAACTTAGTGCTCTCATAGTATAAAATTCTCAGATGCCATCATTAAGACTTACCAATGGTGCCTTATGCCAGATCAGAAATTAACACAAGTGTGGACTGTTTTTCATATGACAGCAATTTTATGTGACAGAAGAAATGTGGAACCAATTTATTTTACTCTCCAGATGGATTTTTGTACATTACTTTTTAACTGATCAAACCCCACATTACAAATCCAAATGAAAATCCCTATCTGTCTTAAATGGAGCATCAAAGTGCTTCTATTATTGTTCCAACTGTTAATTGTAATTAATCATATTGAAGAAAGCCAAAACCGAGGCAAGGTCAGGGTCCCACTGTGTCAAGAACTGTGCAAAATATACAGTAAGAAATAACTTCTCTCCAAGGAGTTTATAGACTAGGAAAATGGTACTGACAAGCAGGAAAAAAGGGAATTAACACTATTCACGTGATAATGATCTGAAGTATGTATTCTTGAGTGATAGATATGGAGTATTTCAGTAGCTGAGATACTTCTCAGGGACTTGGTTTTCTGACATCACTGTAATATGAAGCCTGATAACATCAGGAAACTCTAGCTGAACAGGCAAAGCTCACTAGGTAGTTTTGAAAATTCTGCCTTTTGCAGCTGCCCTGTAATCTAAAAAGAACTGTGAGGAGAGAGCAGAACTGTGCCCTGTTATTTCCAAACCTAAAATGATCACATGCCTATTCTTGTATTGTGTCCTCCCTCTGAGGCTGGGAAGTCTATATTAGAAGACAATATTGTGTTTTGCCAATTTTATAAATTTGTTTTTTAGTAATTTGCAAGTTGATACATTTGTTTGCTTTCATAGTGTCACATAAAAGTAATTTGTATCGCTTTCTCAATAGCAAACACTGGTAACCAAAAAAGGTGCATTCTCTTCTGCCTCCCAGATTGTGTGCTTATATTAAGCTTAAACTGTATCTGCATATTAAGTCTAATTGTGACTTAAATTACGTGTGTCTGAGAATGTGATCAGTATAGAAACAGAATTTTTGAGTACTTTTCCTTCTGTGTATTTTAAATATCAGAGTCAACCATGAAATGGAGTTCTTCTTTATTTACATAAAGTAGAACTTTTCTATTTATGACCTTGTCAGACAGGACTGTGTACAGACTATGAACATTATTCTCAGAGGAAACCTGTTCTGGGAATAATACAAAAATTGTTGGATCAGAGTGTTTGGTTTATTTATTTATAAAGAATTATCCTCTGATTTTTATTTATTTATAAAGAAATATCCTCTGATTTCCTAGAAAGGTCAGTCATGAAAGAAAATGCAGAGTGAGAAATTTCTAATATTTGGAATCAAGAAACAATATTGTGTCTTTGATTGGGAATAGTACTTCCTGTCCTCAAAAATTTTGATTGGCCTTTATCTATATTATAATAGAAGTATATTCCTCAAAAAATAAGATTTAATAAAAAAAAAAATGCGTACCAGGCATGGCAACTCAGTAACAATTTAGACATATATTTGAATAACCAATAATCAACATCAGAGGTGTTACAGAAATAAGCTTTTATTGATGGCAGAATATCAAAAGTCCAGATATTTGGATAATTGTGATTCAGCGTGTTAAAGTCAGGGTTGCTTGGAAGACTTTTTCATTACTTCACATTATAAGAACATTCTTATAAGTCCCTGATTTGAATTTGGAATGCTCTGAGATGTGACATTGTTTATGATAATGCCAATAGTAAAACTAAGCAGAGTTTTACAGCATTAGACTAATGGTGCAGGGAAGCCTCAAAACCTTCAGAGAAAATTGTTTTTTATTGCAGTTATGACAGGTTAAAGATATGAGAAAATACAGTGGCATGTCATATGGGTTGGAATTTTCCCTACAGGAACACTATAGTTTCTAGGTGAAATTTCCATACATGGATATTACATTTGGAAATGGTGAAAGAGAATAATCATGATTCTGGAGTGTCCGGTTCCTGATGAGGTTCAGAAGTGTTGAAGAGCATTTCTCTTTCCCCTGTCTATTTGGGCTAAGGAAAACCAGCAAACAGGAAGGGACAAACTACACAGCATGTGACACACAATTGTAGGGGTGTGGATGGCCAGGTTCTGGGAGGGACTGAGGATTGCAGGGCTGGCTGCTGTAGGATCGTGCTGGACACAGCTGGCTCCAGACAGCTCCACAACAGGACTACTGCAAGCCAAGGCTGGGTCCATCATCCAGGCTTTTGGCACAGATAGATCCCCAAAGGGAATGAGGTCCATGGATGAGCACACTGGAACACAGAATTCCCTGAAGGGAATGCAGACTATGCAGGACCCACACTGGAGAATGAGAAAAAAGTGGGATGGAAGCAGCAGCAGAATGAAACTACTCTGTCCTGAGTGTACACTGCTGACTGTCTTGCTGAAGGGACTGAGTGTAGCCTGTGGTGGGATCAAATGCCAGAAGATAGGTGTCTACGATGAAAAATTGAGGCTGAGATTATGATGGTGAGGAGAGATACTTGAAAAAAAGCTGAGCATGTTAGTAACGTTGAGGCAAGAAAAGAGGGAGCAAAGGTGTTTTCACTAAATGTGTGTTTGTTTCCTTTTGCTGTTGGTTTTGGGTTTGGGTTTTTCTTGTTTCCCAAGACCCAGTCCAAAAATATATATATTAATTTGCAATAAATAAAATTCTCAAAAATCTGTTTTACTTCAAACTGTAGTTGACAAGTGATCTTCTTTCCTTAATTTGGACCCACAAGAAAACTCCTCTGCGTGCATTACCTTTGAAAACTGGGGATATGTGCTGGCATAGAGTTAAGTTTAATTAAATATGTTAATTTACTAAGTTTTAGTAAATTAGTTTCAATTTTACTTGTAATAGATCATGTAGTGCTTTGCTTTGGATTTGCGACCGAAGCAGTGTTGATAAGATGGGGATGTTTTAGCTATTGCTGAGAAGCACTTGCACAGCACTCAGGTCTTTTGTGTTCCTCACACTTCCCTGCCAGTGAGTAGTCTGGGGGTACACAAGTTTTTGGCAGGGGACAAGCCAAGACCGCTGACCCCAGTGACCAAAAGGATGTTCCATACTTCATGACATGATGCACAATGGAATTTGGCAGAAATAAGGAAAAATGTTTGAAGTGGTAGTGTTTGTTTTTTCAAGTGGTGGTTACATTTCCTGGAGCTCTGCTTTCCTAGGAATGGCTGAACACCTGCCTGGACATGGGAACCAATGAACTAGTTCCTTGTTTTGCTTTGCTTGCACGCATGGCTTTTGCTGTTCCTATGACACTGTCTTTATGTCAGTCCATGAGGTTTCTCACTTTTGTCCTTCCAGGTCTCTCCCCATCACTCTTGGAAACAGCTGTGTGGTCCTTAGCTGCCTGCTGGGGTTAACCCATAACAGGTCACCTTTGATGTATCTGTCACTTGCACAACCCATTCCAAAACAGCCAACAGGAGGCACCACCCGAGGCATTTCTTGGGCCTTGCTGAGTCCTGCTGCTTGCAGAGACTGGGCTGTCTCCTGGACTATAATGGGAAAAACACTGTTGTAAATCATTATCATTCACCTCACTATACTTGTAAAATGCTTTGATGTTTTTTGCCTCTTTGGCATTCGGCCACAGCTCTGCTGGATTGGAAATACATACTGGTTCAGCTGTGCATATTCTGCCTGAATCTGCTTCTGTATCATAGCTGCAGACAGCTCAGCTCATACAATCTAAGCTGTGCCTGACATCCTATTTGAAGAAAGTAAGACCTATGCCATAAAATGACATATAATACTTATGTATTTGCCAAGTTCCCTACATGACATTCACCCCCTATTTTACTGAATGAAAGATTTTAAAAGGAAACAGAGAAATGTTCTTAGAGAAATGGCTTCAGGAATTTAGTATATTTGATCATGATATTTGAAATTTCTTTTTTCCCTAAGTTATCCATTTACTTGTGAGTTCTAGTGGGTGTAGTTTTTATTGCACAAACAATATAAACAGATTTTTCTGTGCTATTTTTCTGACCTTAAAGAGGAAAGGGAAAGAACACAGAACTCAAGGTGAGCAGAGGAGAGTGGGAAAATCTCCTCCCTTGCCCAGCTGGTGATGCTGATGAGGCCTAGGAGATGGCTGGCCCTCCTGGCTGCCAAGGCACAGCTTGCCATCCACCAGGACCACCAGGTCCCTTGCCGCAGGTCCCTTGCCATGGCACTGCTTTCCAGAGTTTCACTCCCCAGTCAGTATGTACATCCAGGATGGTCCCGTTCCAGGTGCAGAATCTGGCACTTCATTGTTAAATTTTGCGTGGTTGGTGATTGCCCAGCCCTCTAATTTGTTTAGGTCTCACTGCAGGGGCTCTCTGCCTTTGAATTAGTCAACAGCTCCTCCCAATTTAGAACCTGGAAACTTAGCATCCCTTCTAGGCCTGCATCCAGGTCATTAATGAAGATATTCAAGAGCACAGGGCCTAGGACAGAACCCCCCTAGTGACAGGTCACCAGTCTGATGTCAACCCTTCAGTATAACCCTTTACATCTGACCCATGAACGAGTTGCTCACCCATCCCATTATGTGTTTATCTGGCTGTGCGCTGGACTTTTTTTCCAGAGGGATACTGTGAGACACAGTATCAACAGCTCTATTGGAATCCAGAAAAATTACATCTACTGGCTGTCCTAAATCAGCTACGGGGGGTTACCTAGGTGGGTTACTGTAAAAGAAAATCAGACTTGACAAGCAGGACTTTTCCCTGGTGAAGCTGTCCTGGCTGTGACTGAAAACTGCATTGCCCTTCAGGTGTTCCTCAATATCTCCCATTATTTTACCAACTGTTGAAATGACATTGACAAGGCCTGTAGTTTCTAGGGTCATCCTTATCCTGCTTGAAAATTGGCAAAACACTAGCCAGCTTTGGGTGGACTGGGACCTACATAAAGTGGAAAGTTCTGTGCCTCTTGCATCTTTGGAAAATAACTCAAACCTGAAGAGACAAGGCCAATCCTATAAAGAGTGCTAAAATACCTTAAAAACATTCTCGCAATACATAGAACTTTTCTAAAATACTTGTTAGAAGATCTCAATTCCTCCTACTGAAGTCAGTAGGAGAGCTTTTTCCACTGACTTTTCCAGGTTCATGAGTTCAGGACAGCAATTGAAACATTCAAAAAACCACCCCAGTGTTTTAAGCTGACCAAAAAAAGAGTATGACATTCTCACAAGAGAGGCAGCTCTTCAGAGGTTTCCTGATCAGTGTTACAGATCTGAAAGTAACTCAAAATATCTAAGATAAGCTTTTGCTAACTTTGAAATGTTTAAGAAATTGTTCTTGTTCTTTGAAGATTTTGCACTTCTACCACCATTAGTTACAGAGCTATTTCTGTTCCATATACACATATGAATGCTATTCTGTTAAGTATAATTTAATGTGATGCACATGAAAAATACTTAAAAGAATTAATTTTTAGCAAGGGTGGTTTGTCCTTTTTTTTTTTTTTTTTTTTTTTTTGCTTTTTCTTCTTGTCTGTAAAAGTTTATTCCTTCAGTAGAGTGGATTTTGTGTCTGTGGTTAATTTTTCCTATTTCTTTCATATTCAATTTTGTGGCTCAATACATATTAAGTTTTAATATGTCTGTTCCAGTTCTTGAAAATTGCTTCATTTTTGTATCCATTGTGTTAAAATGATTATACAGTGTAATCTGGATGATTCCATACATTGAGATAACTATTATCACAATGGCAATATCTGTAGAGATATCTTGGGAAATTTAGGAAATTATTTTCACCACTTCATTGCCTTCTTCCCTTATCTAGTTACAACTATTTTTACTATGTATGTGTCAGAAATTTGTGCATACCAGATGAAGCATGGTCATCTGGAAGATGTTCTATTCCTTACAGATCTCAGTTCCATAATGATTTATTATGTTTAGCATTGGCCTTTTCCAGATGATCTCCTTCATTTACTGATGCTTACTCTGCTCCTTATAGTGTGACAGTTGATGATTCAAAATCCTAAGAAGAGAACAGGAGGTGACACAGTAATGCTCTATTCCAGGATGGCTATGGAAGCAAATTATTTACCTTTTGTCTTACCAACTCAAATCTTAATTTCTTCTGAGGACTGTGCAAATGTCATCATATAGGACAGAAAAGTCTTTGTTCAACAATAAATTTTTCTTATTGGAAATTTCCTGTCCTAATTTCTCCATTGTGCATTGAGTCTGCTAAGGGAGGACCAATATCCTGGATGGAAGGTGAGAACACACAGTAGCACAGTTCTCATTCAGGCTGCCAGCTGAGTGCACAATATTATCCCTGGTTTAGTACAAAATGGATTGCAAAAATTTGTATTTAAAACTATGGGGAAGTAAGGAATACTAATTTTCTAGAGCTGAGCCTTAGAAGGACTTAAATTCTGCTTGCAATATTGCACCTCTTGGTAATAATTTTATTTTTACTTGATGTAGAAGTTATTTTTTCCTCTTCATTTAGGTAATTAGAAAACAAGCTTTTTCTTTGATAGTAATTTTTCTTTTCATTCCACTGCTCTGTGTGGTCTCTTTGCTGTAGCATCATCTTTGTCTTCCATCCTAAACGTGCTAAAATTGCCACTGCACAAGAGGCAATAGTGCAGTGCACCTAAGAGGAGGTGCATGCTGTCTCTGCAGACACATGCTCAGTGTAAACTGTCTGCATCCTTAAACCTGCTATAATGCTTCATGAATTTCGACACAGATTGTTAAGGTACAGATTCAGTTGTGATAGTGCCAAAACATGCCCTCGGGGTGCAGGCTTACTGAGAGCAATTTACACTGCATGTTTCAGTCCTCAAAATGAATTTGTGCCACAAAAAACAACATAGGACTTTTCTCCACATCCTCCTCTCAACCACATAATCTGGAAGAAAGCTAGTAGAAGCACTTCCATATGGAAAAAAGATAGCTGCAGCCAAAACAAGTTGTTCAGCTTATTAGAATCAGTATGAATAAGTTCATTGAAAATTTGGCATGTCTTAATGTTATTTTCTAAAGAAATGATTAAATGCTGATCATATTTATCATTTAAATGAGATTTTGAACAAATGACAAAATATTTTGTGCCTCAGGGCATAAATATTTTTACTATGTGAAAGTTTAGATTGTTGTGATAATTTCCAAGTTTGGTGAATGGCAGCGTTTTAAAGCTAGTAAAAGCAAGACATAATAATAAAAAAGCCCTAATATGCAAAAGTCCAAATTAGAAATTTACATTTCAGGAAAAGATGCAAGATAGAATTAATTTTACTCTTACTGGTAAAGTACAAAAGATTTTTTAACTTTATAATGAAATGAAGCAAGTGTAAATTGTGTGTTAGGCAACACAGGTAATCTATTTGTGCCTGTCATGAAGGCACCTGTGAGATGTCTTTGCTTCCCTGCATTGTGAAGATACATTTTGATGAACAGGTTCATTCAAACTACCCTGAGCAGTTGTCCTTGAAAAAGAATGTATTTTTATTACCACTCAACTAAGTCTGTTTATGAACCTTCTGACTTTGAAAAGAAAGGGAGGAAGCTAGGAGCTGTGGATATGTCCACCTCTATACTGAACTCCATGTATTTTGTGTCCCAGTTTCATCCTCTGCAATGATGATGCAAATTTCTAAAATTGCCAACTTTATGTTCCCACTCTACTTTTCATGCTGCTCTGGGGGTTCTGCAGCCAGTCCTGGTCCCTGCAATTCAAGACAGATATGGATAGACTGGAAAGGGTGCAAAGGAGGCCATGAAGATGACCAAAGGCTGGAGAACATTTCCTCTGAGGAAAGACTGAAGGAGCTGCATCACCTCACCCTGGAGCACAGAAGGTTTGGGGACACCTCATCACAATACCCTAGAATGTAAAGGACAGCTACAAAGAGGACAGAGGAGAAGACTGGGCACAATGGGTACAAGATGCACGTAGAGAGGTTTTATCTCAATACAAGAAAAAAATTTTATAGTGATAACAATCATTCCCTGAACAACATCCCTAGGGACATGGTAAAGTTCCCAACACAAGAGGTTTTCAGGATGGTCTCATCTAGACTGTTTCCTGTGAGGTGTTAGACCAGAAGATCCCTGAGATCCCTTCCAACCTGTGTTGTTCTGTGATTTTGTGAATTAAATATCCTCCGCTTGCAAAGGCCAGTGCGGTTCTTATATTTGTTGTCCTGCTTCTTATTTACCCATCACTGCACAAACAGAATTTTCCCCTTAGTTTTAACAATTTAGCTATTTTCTTAAGTTACTGGTTATTAAGGTAACAGTCTATATAAGTAAATTTCAATTTCAATAATACAAAGCTATTTGTGTCAAGGAACAGAACATTTGGTGTTTTCTAGCTGAATAGCTAGGGACTAATTTGCAAAATGCTTCAGAATGAAAATTAATTTCTGATTCTTATTCAAGATATGAATTGCAGCTCTTGTATTATGTCCAAACAGGCTTTCCATTAGATGATCTTTCTGTCTGGCAGAGATTATTTTAATATTTTAGCAAATGTTACTGGCATTGGCAGTATCCAGTGAGGCACTTCTCTTTGAACAACTTGTTTTTAGCTTAAGACTATCGGGTATTTATTGTTTACTGCCAATTACCTAAACAGCACTTCCACTGCCATAAAGGGTAATTATGGCAACACTGCACCACAAAACTAATTTTGTCTACCTATAAAATGATTTTCATCATATACAATTTCCATGCTATTTTGGCAGACCAGACTAATGTATATATAAATATTTGTGGTTGATAATCTACCAAATCTATTTATTTTAGACCTTGAATTATGTTATATTTGAGACAGAATAAGTTGCTTTTTAGACCTCATAGTGACAGAGGTTTGCAGATTAATGTATGATTTTCTGTCAGTTTGGATGCAAGTTTTTCAGGAAATGCACATTGCTGAGCCAGTCTGGCCTGCCTTCTATGGTGCCTTCCCTCCCTTTCTTACTACTTTCTCCAACATATGGTTTGGTTTATGTAGCAGAATCAAAGAGCCTACAATTTCTCATGCAGAGCTAAACCATGCAAACTAACATGTCTGTGGTCTACTTTCAGAATGATATTAAGAAGAAAAGGAGAAACGAGAGAAAGCTCTTGATGAGCTATAACTGAGCCTGCCTCTTCACTTGCTCTCTTCTGTCATCAGCATATTGCCTGAACTCTGTGTCTTTCCTTTTCTGGGAAAAGATTTTGTCACCAGCTGGACAAATGATGCAGGGAAGAGCCATGAGGTTCATTTTCAGCAGACATGACAATGGCTGACTCAGCCTCTCTACTAAGCAGGCAGTAGTCATGAATTCACTGTTACTTTCGCTTTCTTTTTCAGCCCCTTTGTACCCCTCTAACAGCTCTTACAAAAACTGCCTACTTTCCCAAGAAGCCATCTCAGTTTGGAATGACATTATCTACCACAGGATCACTCTAGCCAATTTCTCCTCCTCTGACAAAAGGCCTCAGAAGGATAGCACCTAGTTACAGAACCTCTGCCTTCTGGCTCCCAGTACAATGCTATATTTGGGCTATAACCTCATGACATGCATGGAAACATTTTAATGTTGCTGTGATAGGTTTGACTCTAGAGAGAATGCTAATAGTAACATGTGTTCAATGTGATATGTATGGTTGGGGTCTTCTTTTTTAAATGCATGTAAGACTTCTATGGATATAAAGCATTCATTTACCTATGTATTCTGTTTCTATTTATTCCATTTTAGGGCTGTAGATCATCCTAAAAATGAAATGTTATATGCCTAATGAGGGCTGTGGTATGTTTGTGTTGATTTATCACTTGCCAGTATATCACGATTTGGAACAAAAGGAATCCCAGTCTGGAAAATAACATTTTACGCATTTGTCCCATGCTAGAGTGATGTCTAGCACAACAAAATCCTTTTCGTTGATTACTGTCCTTGGATGTTATGGCACACAAATAAAATACAAATGTTTCAGGCCAGCTCTTACCACGACTGATAAGAATATCAGAAAAGTTTTGCTCCAGTATCAGGCCAGTAGCTTTACCACATACAACATTTTAAAAGGAGACAACACATCCTTTCTTCCCCCAGTATGACACACAGCTCCTTCATGTTCTTAAGCCCTCAGAAAGCACAAGTGTTTGGGTTTGTCTGTCTTTCAGCACTGCAAGGTGCTTTTGAATAGATAGGCCGAGGTGTTTTGCTGTTGAAATGTGACACAGTAATAAACTGCTGGAGAACATTTTATCCATGAATGAGATAGTGTACCAAGTGTGTTCTGACCTGACCTACTCCCACTTTTTCACCTTCCCTTTTTTACCTTAAGTAAGGAGAGATGGCATTCTTCTTATCCCAGTCATTCTTCTGAGTAAGGAGCAGGATAAAGATATCACAAGCAATAAATTGTTCAGTACAGTTAAAATTCTGGATTGGAATATGTTGGATTCTCCAAACACATAGCAGAAATAGGTTCTTGGCTGTATTAAACCAGCCGGTGGGAAATCCATCAGATCCTGGGGGCAAGCCACATATCACATCTGGCTAAAATTCAGAAATTGGCAGAGTTTCACTGCTTTGGGAAATTTAAAGTGAATGTGAAGTTCAACTTCATCAACAATTTTAGTTACTTCTTCAGAAAATAATACAGTACAGATGTCTAGCATTTGCAGGCCTGTACCAAAACCTGTAAATCAAGAAGTAAAACATTCCGAGTTTTCACTGAGCATTTTGTTTCATTATAGTCTATTCCTGGATGCCTTCATTTTTGTCCTAAAAATAGTGATTTCAAATATGAAGTGGTTTGTGTAATGTTAAATGGTGTATGTTCATACATCTGATTGATCACACCAGTGTTTTAAAACAAATGAAATTGTGAGATAGGCAACTTAAATATTAACTAAAAAAAAAGGGGGTGGATTTACACTTGAACTGTGCTAACTTTTTATGATTGAGCATCCAGCAAGACAATAAAAAAACCCTCCCATAATAAAATTGCTTTCTCTTTTTCATATGTGATAGCTTGCTTTGAATAGCAGTTTTTTAGAACATAAATCTGTAGTTCTACTGAAAATGTCATACTACAGAAATCCCATTGTCAAACTGCTGTTAATCAGAGAGTTGCCGAGGAATACACAGCAGTGAACACTGTCACTTTCGCTGCCTGCCTTACTGAATGAGACAATTTCATAAATAAACTATTTCTAAACATGTCTCCAGTGTCATCTTCCATGCATTTGTTTTGTACCTCCTGTTTTTCTCCTGTTCTTCCTAATCACAGATTACCCATTATGCGGGGTTTTTTTTCAATAGTCCACACCTGAAAGTCCATTTTCTTTTTATCCATAGCTGAAACTCTTACTTGGAGTTTGATTAGATTTTCTCTTTACTTGTACAACTCCCTTTGAGCTTTCTCTAATTCACATGACTGTCTGAGGCTTTTTAACCACCCTAATGTTTTCCAAATATCATGCTCTTAGGCACTTATTTTTTGCTGTGGAGGAGATATACTGCAGGTTTCTGAACTCTTCTTATTAGTCAGGAAAGCTGTGGGTCAAATTTTCATCTGTGTTTTTCAGTATAGTTTGACTGAAAATTTCATTACTATTTAATTTGGAAGCATTTTTCTTAGCTAGGAATTTGATTCCATTTCAGTCATGTAAATGGAAAACTGTAGCAGACATTCATGACCTAACTCTGTTTTCTGCTAATATTTTTGAGCTTGTGGTCAGATGGGTGTCTTCCAAGTATCAAGTGAATGAAAAGAAGAAGTATACTCAAGTTGCACCAGGGGAGGTAAAGGTTGGATCTTAGCAAAGATTTCTTCACTGAAAGGAGTATCAAGCATTAAAAAAGGCTGCCAGGGAGACAGTTGAGTCACCAACCCTGGAGGTATTTAAAAGACATGGAGATGTGATGGTTAGGGACATGGTTTGGAGGTGAATTTGCAATATAGGATTTATGGTTGCACTTGATGATTTAAAGGGTCATTTTTAACCTAAAAGATTCTATGATGGTACTAATGTTGCAATGAAATGAGGAGCAGAAACTGTTAGAGTAGGAAACAAGGAATCCTTAAAGTGCTTGGTTTGGGAGACGTTTTTTAAGAAAAAGTTTGTGGCCATGCCTTTTTAAAACTACATCATTTACATGTCATCTCTCAAACATTCTTCAGGCGATCCATTACAGAAACCATCAGGGTAGTTCCTCTTATTGCATATAGTCCTCACTGTGCTGGTGTTCTTAAAATCTTAGATTGGTTTCAATACTGAGAAAAATACCAATGTGCTTGTAAGATGCAGAATTATATACATAGGTTGTTCATATGTGAGACACTAAAAAGAATTCTTGTAAATTGTTGACTGAGTTTGCTCTCTGTTTTGGTATTGATATCAGAGTTTTGTAGTTGGCTCTCTGCCAAATGACTCCACCTATTTCACAGAAAACCCTGTTTTCTGAATGACATTTTGATGATGATTTTAGTTCAGTATTTTGCCAAAAACCATTATTTTTTGTGCTAGAAATGAGGTGGTCCTAAGAGGCATGTATAATTAATCGGCTATTTTCAAATAACCATTATTTTTTTTCTCTTATAGATATTTCCTTTCTTTAAATAAAGTGCAGCTACAATTTTTAAATATGAGCTGTGTTTGATAATAAGACAATGCTGAATTTGAGTTTTGTCCAGTATTTCAATGTAATGGACCACAATGAAAATAATATTTTTAAAAATGTTAATGACTCAGATTTGGCAGTGAAAAAGGCTCCTGGTTTTCGAAAAATGAATGTATATTGTCTAATACTTACATCCTGAGAGAAACACAATTCCTAGGGAGCAGATATCTTTGTCCGTGATCATTGACAAAGCCTGAGAGGTGTGTGCAATCCAGTGCTCAGCCTTTACACTTCAGCCTCTCCCCCTAGAGGTTGTGCAGATTTGTTTTCTCTGGGGTTGTCTTTGGGACATTAAACAGAATCCATTAATCATAATAAGATTTATTGAATCAGGGAGAAACCAGAGTACTTGAATGAAAAGTACTAGCTTGTATAAAATACATAATTTACACACAGGACATTTGGTAAGGTGTTTCCCATCTAAAGTCTGATGATATAATTCATAGACATGTTTGGTGAAGTTTCAAAAACATTTTGGAACATTGTTGAGATATTTTGATTTGCTAGGAATGCAACATGGATTCTGACTTTGAATTCTGTGGAAGTTTCCACTAGCTATGTTTTCTAAGGCCATTTACAATGGCTTCAGTGATCCCCAGTGCTAAAGGCACTATGATAATAATAGTCTTATTTTTGTTTCTTTCTGTAGCAAATACCTAATGCTGTGATCTCTGTGAGCATCAGCAGAGACTGTTTCTGAAGGATCTCTCAAACTTTCCCTATATTTTTTCACTCTGCTATGAAGCAGAGACGATTGCCATTGAAGAGTCACAAAAGCTCCCACGATGAAGACAACCATGTACAGCATATCTTTGGAAGCACAAGAAAGGTACACATCCACCTAAGAAGTACCCTCTTGTGATAACAAACCAAGACATGACTTTGAATCTGCATCTGATTAAATTTTAGAACTTGAACCATGTATAATTAACAACATGTGGTACTTCATCCTGACGACACAGCCTATCTGCTTAAAAGCAATTTCTCAAAGATGATATCTAATATAATTTCTAAGACTTTTTCAGTCCATGCCTGTAACGAAGGATGGCAGTCCAAAACAGCAGTTTAGAATAAACTTGAAACATAAAAATGTACTTTTAGTGTTTCTACTAAAATGCAAATGAGATCTTTCTAATATTAGGAGTCTAGCAACAAACACAGTTTCAGTATATAAAATAAGTGTGGCACAGTTTACAAATATTTTAGTCATTAAAAGCATTCCTTAAATTTATGCCTAGAACTAGCAGCGAATTTCCTCTTTAACAAATGTATTCTGATGTGTTCACTTTTAAGCTACATCTTAGGAAATCTATATAAATGAACAGAGATGATGAAATGTGTATTCCATTAAAAGATACCATATGGCTCAGCATTTACTGTGTTACAAAATGAGAAGCTGAAGGAGGTGGGGTCTATATTTCTCTTAATGCATACGTGCAATTTCCGTTAAAATTAATGATACGCATACTCCAAGGACAGATAGCATCTCAAGTTTAAGGTTGCATTCTGGTTTTGCACTCTTTAGAGATGGATCATTTAAAAGCTAACACATAATGCCCCAATACCTTATTATCCCCCAGACTCTGTTAGGAAAGTTGGAAAACTTGTTTCCTTGTAAAATTAGTTTAGCTCAGAATATAAAATTCAAATTAACTATGAATTCTTATTTGCTTGATTTGTTTTCATTTGTCAAACCCTGACCACAGCATGCTTTGTTTCATTATACAGGTTGGCAGTAGTAAATCCCTTGTGTAAGTTGTTAAATCAAGGGGTTTATAAGAGGTCTTGCTTTTAGTATGCTACTGAAATCTTCTTTAGTTGCTGAGAAAAATGACAAGTTCCATCACCATGTTGTCTCTAAAAACCAAGGCACTGTAAGGCATCCCTGCTTAGCAGACTGTATATCTTCAAATAAATATTTATTTAATTTTATATAGAGGTTTTACCTCATGGAGCCCCCTGGAAACAGTGGCTCCTTGTCTTGCCATGGAAATCCTTGTCAAGCAGAGAAGACAGATGGTAATGGCAATGAATTAGAATTTACATCTAACAAAACAGTGTTCCTATTTTTTTTGATAAGTTGCTGACAAATAATGGTACAATGTATACTCTGCAGTGGATTGCAAGCCTTTGATGACAGAAGACTCCAAGATAAGGAAGCAAACTCCTGCACAGTGTGCACATCTTTTCATCAGTATGCAGGCAAAAAATGTCAGATAAGATGCAATCATAAGAGAGCTGATTAAGGAAAGAAAAATGTGCCCTTTCTTAATTTTAATGCACAAACTATATTCTATTACTTACATGCTTCTAGAAGCGCTTGTCCTGCAAACATGCACGTAGAAAACTTTTCTCCTTCTCCAGCAAATGGCATTATTAATTTGAATGCATTGTTTGTCAGCTGAACCTATCTAAATAATTTCTTTTTATAATATTTGTTACTCAGTCCAAGTGCCATTGACTCTCAGCTGTTGGAGAGGTGAATATTTTATGACCAATCCCCTTCCTTGAGTTGTATTATGCATGTTTTCAATACAACCAAACTTCTATGAAGAAATCCAATTGAACAAAAATACCAACCAACAAAACCCTAACAGCCTTGCTGTGCTCTGCAGGTAAATGAAAAAAAAAAAGTAGCAATAAAAAATTTAAATTGAAGAAACCTATGATCCAGGATGGACCAGCTGGGAGAAGGGACAGATTTAACATACGTGATAAAGACACCAATAGCTGTGATTTTGCACTCTAATTTTTTTATATCTTATTTTTAAGATGCAGTGTTTTTGCTGGTACATTATCAACCATAAAATGTTGGTGCAGTGAATGTAATTCGATTAATCACATAATATGTCAGAGAAAACAATTGAAAAGCGAATGCTAGAGAATTTCAAAGTATTTCATCCTTTCTGTATCAATAAATGTGGAGTGTTACAAGTATATCATCTTTCCTCATTGGGATGGCAATGGAAATGCTTACAGAATTCTGCAAAAATTGGAGTAATTTAGAAAGATATGTTCAAAACTGAATTAAAACAAGATAAAAGAAGGATAATTTTAAAATGCTCTGAAATCCAAAGTGTTTTTCTACTCGTCTGCTTTCTTATTATACCACCTGATCTGGAAATACTTAATGTTTTATTAGGGAATTGTTTGAGGGAGAAAAGAGAGGCTTCTCTTTTGCCATTTAACTAGTTCAAAATGGTCCCTTCAAGCTTTGATTTTTCTTCCAAAAAAAATCAATAATAAAAGTTCTCTTTACTTTTCTGGACTCAGAAACATACCTCAAATACTTAATTGGTTCCTGTAAATACTTGTATACCTCAGTAACGTCTTTCAAATTTGGACACTGATTTCAGAGAGGGTTTATCTATCTACCTATCTATTTTGACAACTACCAATGCATAGATAATTTTCTACTTAAAATTATGGGAAAGTATTAGTAAATCCTTCAAAGAGAGGGACATTGTCTATTCTGAATAGAAACTGGCACAGCCTAAAGGACTGCTGCTTTAGGTAATGATGATGTTAAAATAACAGAAAGTGATCTTTATTGCATCTGAATAAACACATTCAAAGATGAAATTATAAGCTGGGAACCTAGTCTTCAGAAGCAGAATGTGTGTGGGAAGAATATTCACATTCAGGCTAAATTGTTCACTGGTTGCCATAAATATGCATATTTATGTCAATGATATTTATTGATACAATCATAAATTTCTATGCCATTAAATAAAAACATAATCCCAAACCAAGCAAAACAAAACAAAACAAAACAATCAAAAACCACTAAAAAACTTTAAGAGAACAATCTGAGCTACCTCTCCCCTTCTTCTTCTTCTTCTAACCACTATCACTTCAAATTTTTCACTAATATTTATTCAAAGCTTCCTGTGTCTGCCACTTGTACTCTGCACTTGAGAGAGGAGTCTGGTAGGTCTTCTCTATAACCTCCCATTAGGAAGCTGAAGTAGTAAAATTCCCTCTTAGCACTGTTTAAGACTGAATAAACACATTTAAGCAGTACTGTGGCACAGATATTGAACATTTGAATTTGTTTAACAAAGGATCCAAACTGCATGCACTGATGTTCCAATTCCATCTGTAGTAGTTTGGACTGAATACCATGATGATCTAAATAGAAAATACAGCAGTTTGAACTGCATTACAACCACATACTTTGTTGAGTGGGTTGAATACAAGTCAAACTGTGAACTTTCAAGACTGAAATTTCATACCCTTCTTTAATCATGATGCATTCTTTGTTGAAGCAATAAAATTTAACTGTAGAGGATATTTGCTGATCTATAAAAGAGTGTGATTTCATTAAAATATATTTTAGGAATCAAACTAGTAAGACAAAAATGTTTACAACCAATGACTTACTAAGCATATTAACAGAAGATATTTAAGGCTACTAAACAGGCTTACTCTGCTTTCAGCTGCTCTAGGAAAAATCCAGAACTAACTTCTGGGATTCAGAAATTTAACTGAATGTGCAACTCTCTACATGAAGATAACAATATAGCTCAGATCTGTAACTGTACCTTACTCATTCTTTCAATTGTTGTGAGCCAATATTAATTTTGGTGAAATATTTAAGATTTAGAAAAAACCAAACACCAAGAAATTCTCTGAGTGCAACATACTGAAAATAACTTAATTGAAGAATACTGAAATTACAAAGATTATTTTCAAGGCATCATTAGATTAAGTTAATTTAGAAAATACACAATAATATTTATTCAAAAGTCTGTACTAAAGTGATACAAATAAAGTGTTTGCAAGTCAGTGCCTAAGATATATACCCAGAAAAAAAAATCATATTAAGAGGTAAGATGTAGCAAAGAAAATACTTGAGACATTGTTGAATGATGCAGTAAAATACTTCACAAAAATCTTGCCAAACTAAAAATTTTCTTTGGCTAAATATGGGCTCTCTAAATATGTCTGTTTCTCTCTCTGACTGAAAAAAACAAAAAAAGGTGGCAAAAAAAAGGCACACGGTCATGTAAATCTTTACAAAGGCAGTAAATCTAGCAACATAAAAGGTGTAAAAGGCTTATAAATATTACGGAATTCTCATTACAGTATTATCACCAGATCAGTGAGATATATTCATGTGGTCATCATGGGTCTGAATTAAAGTCCAATTCTACCTTATGTCGCTGATTTGCTGGGTCACTAGAGCAAATCAGTTATCTGATTATTCCCATTTAAAAGCTTTGAGCTCTGTGGATGAAAAGTGCTACATAAGAGGTGAGTTTAGAATTTATTATTATATGCACACATATCTGGACAGATGAAGCAACATCAGGCCTGGTCAATTTTAGTAACAATTTAAATAATAAGATGTATGTGATGTTGGTTTGTGCCTGTCAGTGTAACATGCTGAAAGCATCAGGAGTTCAAGCAACTTCAATCATGGCTGAGCCTTTCTGTGCTATTTAATTTACTTTCTTATATTCTATTATTTTCTGATGTTAAACTCAAAAAACTGGCTAGAAGGATGAAACTGAGAGGTACTGGAGGCATTTTACAGTTTATACTAAAGGGGCTAAAAAGAAAAGGCTCTGCTATGATATGACCCTGCTGCTGAGAAAAAAATTACATTTAAATAGTGTGAACCTGTTGAATAATCCAGAAGACAATTAACTTTGAAATCTAACTTGTTACCTACAAGTCTTTGCTTTCTTAAAATAAATGAAATTTCCAGACTTCCAAACAGGAATACAGGAGGAATAGATTCTATTTTCTTGAAAATAATGGATGCAGTATGTTTTTCCCTGTATCTGTGGGATATGTTTGAAAGAAATGTGGTTTTAGCAAAATTATTTCTAACTTTCTATGCAAAGATGAACTTTAAGTCACCAAAACTGAGAGAGAAGAATTTTTTAAAGGAAATAGGGAAGCAAGGAGACTCAGAATAAAGTCTGTTGTGCTACCACATATGCCTGTCAATAGCAGTGTATTCCTCTCCCAGTAAAAGCTGCAGTATAAGCATTCTACTGACACAGATCACATTTGAAATAGGTTAAAATAAATGCAAGTAATAAAGTATCAAAAACTATGCTAATGCTGTCTTTTAAACTCACACCCTGCAGCGAGAGATAATACAGGATGATATACCAGCTCCTTTGTAATCCAGGTATTTCTTTGGAATACCTTGTAATTATTAGACTGGACAGGGAGATTTGTGGGATTGGCAGGGAATATGCATGTCTGTAGTTTTTGTTAGAGTGCTGATATGTGTACATTTGTACTGATAAGAGTGGTGACAGAAACAGAAAATCCCAAATTGCTTTAGGGAATGAAAAAGAGGGCTGGATAGCAAAGCTTCCCCCTGCTCTCTGCCTGCCCCCCTTCTCGACACCACATACACCACATCAAAAGGCAGAAAGGGCTCCTCTGTTCTCTTCACAGTTAGCCAAAATTCCTCTTCACTCATCTCAGATAATTTGCCATCAAACAGGCATGCAGTTCTACTCTCTGTAAAGCAGGAATGAGGCCTTCATAGCATCATGAATGTTTTTTGAAACTTTTTTTGAAATATCAAACAGAAATCCTCAGTGTTGGACCTGTGAAATACATTTTCCCTGGAACAGCTGTGTTTATGGTATGTATGTCACTATATACTTCTAAGCTAACACTCATGAACATTTGGAGGGGATTTACTCAGCAAAAGAAAAATCCTGTCAAACATCACATAGCTGCTCTGAAAATGTTCATTAACAGACATGTAATATTTGCTTTGATACTTGTTTGCACTGCATTCAAACATTCTGGAACAGACACTCAGACTTCTTGGTATGAGGACAGATATACAATCCAGGTAGAAAACATATTTCTCCCAAAGGCCTGGATTTAGATGTATTTGGGCTTTAAAAATTTACACTTGACCTTTTACGAACTGAAAACCTTCCAGTGCAAATGTAAGTTCTTCAATTTTGTTATAGTGAGCCACATGTACAAGCAGTGCAATTTTGCACTTTGCTTCACAAGATAAGTGTACTGCAGCTGGAACAAGTAGTGGAATCACTGCAAAGAAGCAGAGATCAAAGATCCATAGCTGAAAAGGAAAATCTGGATACCTTCCTCACCCACCAAGAATAAAAATATCCCCAAACAAACAAAAACACCCCATTAAGCTACAATGAGATTCAAGGTTAAAAGCTTTAAGCTGTTCAAACATTTCCAAGTTTGGTCTGAAGTGGATTTAAAAGGGCTCCTTTCCATGGTGCAATACATTTATATTGGCTCAGACAATCTGAAGTTAAAAAAAGGTTTGAGTTCAGACTCCCTCTTTAGCCTGGGTTCAGATTTCACAGGCAAAATTCAAATGGCCCTGCCTGTGGACTAACAGATGGAGTTAATCTACTACTGTAGGCAACTACTTGCAAAACATGCACACAAGCCAGCATCCATGCCCATTTTTGTAGGAAACCACTGCACACAGCAGCAGAGGGGAAACTTTTACCTCTATAAATCAGCAGTAATATCCATGAAGCTACGAAGTTTCTATCAACAGATTAAAAAAAAATCTTATCTAATTTAAAGAAATCTTATTTAATTAAAAGAAAACTATGTCTGCTTTCATTTAGACAAATCTTTATGACAGTCAGTCAAAAGTGGTTCTGGAAGCATTCTGAAATGACAAAATAGTTACCTGCTGTAAAATATGGAAGCATATTGTATTTAAAAGGAGTTGGAACTAAGATGTATGTAGAAAAAGGAAAAGAATGCATGATATTTATGTTTTATCAGCAGTGTTCTTGTCATTACACACTCACGTATTGTAAGCAAAACAAAAAGAAAAAAAAAGAAAAAAGCAACCCACAAAAATATCAACTCATTGATTAGGAACAAGCAAAAAGTCTTCATTAGGGGAAAAAACCCCAAGATAACAAATAATAATTCTTAGCATCTTGATTCCAAGATAATAAGCATTTTGAGAGATTATTTGTGCAAGTTTATAATGTAATTTAATGTGAAGAGTTGGGCATATCATGTACCAGATGGTAACAGAGAGGACTCCAAATTAGCTCTAAGTGGTTACTTGCAAAAGGTATGATTTTGGATGACACAGATACATGAAAAGTTCAAGCCAAGTGGAAGCATGCTCTCTTTCAAAGCCTCCATACTAGCAGCATTCTTGCTTCCTCCAACTTCACAGATTCATAATTACATACCTCAACACTGAATGAGGCAGGGGTCCTGTGGGAAAACAAGATGAGAGCATGTAATTAAAGACTCTATCATAATGCATATGCATATAACACTACATTGCACACACAATGTGTGGTTCATTTTCTCTCTCATCCTGTCCCTGCAGAGAAGATGAGAGGGAAAATGAACTACGCATGACAGATGTTAGTAACATCAGTTAGTGCATTTTTGGAAGGCAGTCAGATACTAAAGTCGTTTAAAGGATGTTGTGAAAATAGAATAGAATAGAATAGCACAGAATAGAATAGAATAACATAGAATAGAACAGAACAGAATAGAAAATGAGGTAAAAGGACACAGGTCACCTGACCAAAATTAACTTCAAACATTTTTAAAAAGTGTTCTAAAATAAAGCCAAGAACAGTAACTTCCTGATAACAAGGGGGTGATAGATGATGATTGTTTTCTAGGGTGCTACAGAAGAAATATAACACATACAAAAAGTGAAATCCTATGGGTAGTACCATTCTGATAATTTATAACAATCATTTGTAATAGTTCTTTCTGTGGAATCTTTCATTTCCATTGTGAGTCACCACTGCAGTGGTTTCTTTATGACACACAGGTAGGAGCTGTAGCATTAGATACTGTGCTTCTCCAGGTGATGTACGTATTCCTCATGCTTGCATGAACTGATCTCCCACACAGAAATAGATGTTCAAATGACTAATGACTTCATTTGCTTCAGTTTTCTTCTAGAAGTCTAATATTCATGAATGTGTTCATCCTTTATTTTGGAATGCAAATTTGATATAACCAGAGATCAATCTTTTAAAAATAATTATTTTGCTTGCAGTTTACATCTAATTTATTTTTTCTGAATAAAATAACTTTTTATGAGATCATCTAAAAAATGTCCAACTTCATTTAGAGAAGAGACCAACCCCCACATGGCAACAACCTTCTTTCAGGTAGTTGTAGAGAGTGATAAGGTCTCCTCTGAGCCTCCTTTTCCCCAGCTCTTTCAGCCAGTCCTCATAAGACACTGCACTAGCAATGTTGCCTTTCCCTGGACACTCCAATTCCTTGGATTATGGTGGTTTTATTGTGCTCCCCACCCCTTCACCACCTCAGAGGATTGGGTACCAAAAGAATGACTGTTGCTGCTAATAGACAATGGGGCAAAAAACGCTCTAAAATCCCCAGCATTCTGCTAATCCTTCATCACTATGCAGGCAACTAGAGACAGGACATGGGGCAATAGCCTCAAGTTGCACTAAGGGAGATTCAGATTGAATGTTAGGAAAATTTATTCACTGAAAGAGTGGTTAAGTATTGGAGCAAGGTTCCCAGCAAGTGGAAGCATTCAAAAAAGAGTAGATGTGGCACTTAGTGATATAGTTTATTGTGTATGCTGGTATTTGTTGAATGTTGTGATTACCTTGGACTCTTTTCCAGCCTTTATGATTCTATGATTCTAAGGATGGAGGTTCTGCTTAGACCTCCTTATGATAATAATGTATACTAGTGTATACACTCACACACATACATATACATAATATATAAATCCAAGTTTAACAGAGAAAATAGTCATGACTTTTATACACAGGAGTTGAAATAGATGCAATGGTAGCCAAGTTCAATAAAAAATATTTAGCTGTCATTTTATATTTTACATTGATAAAGAAATCTAGACACATGCAGTCTGTGATTCGTCAAGTATTTCAGTGTAAATAATATTTTAAATTACACCAATGGTTTAAACATAGTCAGGATAGAGAAGCTAGAAGCTAGCTACACATTTCCAACACATGCTGTAACATCCACTGAAATTTGTTAAAATTTGTCCCATTGATTTTGATGGATTGTGGATGAAGCTTAGTCTATCTGAGGGACATCTTGCAATGGAAAGAACCCTTGAGGAAGGGAATTGCTGTCATTATGGAATCAGAAAATTTTTCAGAATTTTAAAGAGCAAATACTACAATAAATAATAAATAAGTAAAGGTGGGGGAGCCCAGATACTAAAAAAAATAATTCAAAGAAACTTGTTAGATTTGACATAGTCATTATGTGAAAGAGCTGAGAATTAAATTTAGCTTGCAATGTTAGACTATGATATAGACTTATAGAATAATTATTTAAATTACAAAGTTGAATTTTTTCTTTAAATATTTAATTCCTTTTCACAATAGTAATACTTTTTAAAATACGGATTTACTTGGCATACTAGTTGTGTATTTTATAGTGTTCAAATGAATTTTCAAAGCTTGCCTTTTCAGAGAAAAGTCTCTAACCACCACACCAGGGAATCCATGCCTGCCAGCCTCTCCATATGTTCCCTACACTCATAAGCCCTCTTGCAGTAATACTTACAGAACAAATGTAAATACAGTTCTGGACAAAGTTTTCTCTCAGATGAGCACACATCAAAGACTAGTGTCAGCTAAGAGATTTTTTCTTCATCTATTTCCTTCCAGCTTTGAACATTGTCTTCTATTTCTTAATTTGAATTTTACAATAGTGACTGCATAAGATTAAAAAGCAGCTGGTACCTAAGGGCAAAAATTTGCCCCTTACACATCTTGATTGGTACCTTACCAGACAAGCACTAGTTTTTTACCTCCTTTTGTCAAGTAATACTTTGATACCAATAGATATGGTACAGAATGATAAGTTGGTATGTAGAGCAAAGCATTAGTTGGAGTAGTTCAGTTATGGGAATATCCACATGGAGGAACAGTGATGGTCTCATCCTTCACTAATATGAAATTTCCACGGAAATCAGACGCTACTCATGTGATCATCTCCTCCTCAGGTTTACTCAGGTAATTGTCAAGTGATTCTGAGTAATAAATTTACTCCTTTTATCAAGGGTTAGGATATAGCATAAAGCATATCATAGGTTTTTTAAATACTGCATGGGTGATCCAGGGAATTTCAGAGGAGTAAAAACTGTATCTGGTAAAAATGTTGAAATGAAATTTTAAAACAAAGTAATAAAACACATGGAAGGTCATCTAATAAGAGTGGTTAAATCAGTATTTGTGACAATGGAGAATCAATCTGTTCAATTTCTTTGAATGTATTAATAAAGGAGAGGGAAAGAGGAAATCAGTACATACAACGTGTTTAGTGTTTTAAGATGTATCTGACAACATGTGTTACTATAAGCTACAAAAAAGAAAAACATAGGAAGATATGCATATGTTATGCTAATGGGGGTGAGACCAGAGAAAAGAGAAGCAAATGAGAATTTTAATCAGAAAAAAAAGGTTTTTGAATATATATGTATGTAAAACGAACAGACAACAGAGTGATAGATGAAAATCAGCAGTGATACCACAGAGAAGAAGAGCTGACACAGGAAGGGAGACACCTTAAGTGCTCATACCACTCACATGCTTCTAAATTAATTATATCAGCTCAGGAAATGAACCTCAGAATTATTGAAAACTGTTCAATGAAGGCATAAGTTCAATGTGCATTTGCATTCAAAGAGCAAATGAAATGTTTGATGAAAGGAGTGGTAGAGAATAATGTGAAACTATGTAACATACTTATATACATCACCTTTTTTCTCATATCTAGAATATCATCCATACATAGGTCATATGATTTCTATAAAGTTAGAGAATTTAAAGATGATTTGATCAATAGAGAGAATCTGGAATTTTCAAAACACTTGTATGAAAGAGAATAGAAGGATGTGGAGGGGGTTACTTTTTGAAATAAAAAGTTTTTCTATAATCAAGTTGCATATTTTACTGAAGAGCATGAAGGATACAGACTGATACATGAAAAGAAAAAAGCAAGGTTCTTCTGAAGTGGGAAGAAGCAGTCAAAAAACTGTTGCTCCAAAACACCTTTCTTCTTTAATACAAAATTGCACTCCAGAACTTATTCCAAAAGACATCACTGAAGCCAAAAAACATTACGGCCAAAATTTTGGCTGAAATTCAAACAAACAACAGGTATAAAACCAAACAGATTGGTATGAATTAAAATCTCTACTCTCCAGAACTTGATATCCATTCTAAACACTCGCTATTAGGAAGCAGGAAATTGACCTTGTATCTGATTAATGCAGACTATTATACTTACCAGATGTCATTCAGACTGGTCATGCAGAAAGTTCAAAAGTCTGAGACCCAGGGGCCTGGAACCCAGTTGGGAGCTTCAAAGGCCCACTAGTGAGATGGTAGGAATTACCAGCAAAATGATGGGACACATCTTCAGGAGAAGATCTGGGATGGGTGTGCATCCTTTTCCCAAGATTCCCATTCCTGACCTCAGAGACACCCTCTGCATGGATCTCTGCCACTGCAGAAGAAAGACAGAAAAAGGTTTTTGTAACATTTAAATCCCAGCTGTCTGCATGATAAAGCATTCATTACAGTTTTTGAAATCTGAATATATTTTTGTCCTCTTGCCACTAACAGAAATCTTCTGTAAGTGAAGTTTTTTGACTTTTGAATTTTCCTTTGAAGGTATCTCAGTATCACAGGAAGTTATTCAGAACTGAGGCAATGCCACTGGTGTGGGCTGGTTGGCTGCCAGAAGGAACTTGCCATTAAATAGCAGAGCAGTAAATACTGAATAACTCACATCACACACATGGTGGGAGCCATGCTGCCCAAATCACAAGAACAGAACAAATGGCTTGGCAGTCTTCCCTATTAAAAATTGGCATTGTCCTCTCCACAGAAGCAATTCATACTGGGACACATGTACAAAACACAGGAGAAGCATGAGATGTGGTCAGTCTTTTAAACAAGACTGTAAAAAGGGAGATATTCAGATCTTTTTCTCTGACATGTCATGTTGGCTACTCTTAGAATTTAATGCAGAGGAAGCAGAAACATAAAGTAGCCACTAGTCTCTCTATGCAACTCATATGAATAAGGGTGACTGTGCAATTTTCTTCTTTCTATTCTTTGTCCTCAACCACAAATAAAGTGAGCAAAATCTTTTCATATGACCATTTGGAACAAGAGCTTGAGGTGTTACCACAGTAGAAATCTGTGTATCTCTGCTGTTGATAATAAAGGCTACAGAGGAGGTGCTTGGAACCAACTACTGGCGCACATTCAATGTTGTAGCTTTATCTGTGTTTTAAGTCTGAGCTTAAAGTTGGAAATGTCAAACACAGCAAAAGAAAAACAGGTAGTCCTGCCATGAAATACTCCATAATGGTTTTATAACCCTAACAAGTCATTACTAAGCATGCTATTTCATCAATATTAAGGTCTTTTTACTTGCTGAACACAGTAAACAGAGAAGTATTTATTGAAAACAATGTCAGGCAATACAAAAAGCAACCTTTAAGAAAGTCAGCATTTATGCCTTGAAACTCAGGTACTATGAAGTAAACTGGCTTTTTTCCCCCCAAAGTAATTGAAATGACACAAACTATAGCCAGAACTCACTAAGCCATGTTAGTACGGGTCTTCAGAGGGACTCATTCATTGTATAAGTCAACCTCTTTTGATGCTCCTCTAATTTTTCGAGAGAATTTGCAATGACCTAAAAGACTCAGGGTGAAGAAAGACAAAAGACCTGTTTAAAAATGCCAAAGAACATGCTAGGAAGGGAAGTTTGCATGTATAGTGAACTGGGTGGCATTTCAGGCATTTTGAGTCAGAACACTGGAATGCTGGGTCCTCTGTTGGGGAATTGCCTTTGGTTCCCTGTGTTGGCAGATGTAGGTTGGCTTTCACTGCTTGATTTTATTTATGGAAGATTGCATGTTAAAATTATTCCTCAGGGCTGCTGTTGTCAGAGATCCGCATTATCTGACCAGTCTGTGGTATAAATTAAAAAAAAAATAGTAGGAAAAAGTATTTTGTTTGTCTATGAGTGATTTTAAATCCACTTATTTCATAGTAAATCTGAAGGTTTTCCTGTTGTTTTATTTTTTTGCCTTCTATTCTGAAGAACTGTTTTCCCCTGTAGGACTGCTGAAGCAAGAAAAGAGGACTTGGGTCGATTGTCATTTTCATTAATGTGGGCTACAAAGTAGATGTCAGAGCTGAAGGAGAGTATAATAACATATGACAGACAGTATGAGGTAATAAGAAAAAACAACTAGTAGTTCTACTATTTTGCTACATCTAGGTAGTTTAAAAGATGGAGGAACTGAGAAAATCTATAGTTTAAAGCAGCTGAGCAGTAAAGGAGATAGATTAAAAATTACTTGAAGTCTAACAGTCACAACTTTATAGATATCTTAAACACTGTAGCTGCTAGATTTACAGACTGAAAATCTATAAATGGATATAACAAATAGTAAGACAGTTATTTGTCTATGTGACTATAGGTGTTACTCTTGTGAACATTGCAAGTGAAAATTTAGAAGCTGGTTCAGATCATGCAAGGTCTTTACATTCTCCAGAAAGAATTTGCATTCTCACTTTTATTTATAAAAAAAAATAATTTAAAAATCCTTAAGGAACAAATTGTTAGTAGATGCAAGTGTTTTATTTCTGTTATGTGGCTTCTTGAGAGCATATTAGAAAAAACCTAAGTCATGGAAGTCAAGAAATTTTTTTGCTCTCATGATCTACTATGAAATGGGGAAAGAATTCTCTGTGATGAGCTAAGAACATATCATTATATGTAATTTTCCATCTTTTGATGAGTAATATGTGATATTTTCAGACTAGATGGAGTTGCTGTCACTAGATAATTTTCAGAATAAGGAGGACAGAATTGCAGTTAGGAATCAAATGCAATTTGGATGCTAATCCATGTTTTCCCTGGAGTTTGAGCAGTATAAATGCTATGGTAAAAACAAACACAAGCATTGCTCATGGAACTCATTCCTGCCAGAACTGTTAGTGTGCTAAACACGTGATGGACCACATCCAGTAGGAGTTTTCAGATGACATTCCAGACAGCTGTAATCAAGGTCCTTTCCTAAGTGATTGCAGGTCCACCTAAGTACTGGTGAAAAAGGCTGAGCAGAAAACACTGCTTGATTTTCAGCATTCATCCTAAAATCTCAGGGTTCATTTACATAAAGAAATACTTTCATATTAAGTAACCATGTACATATATGCAGCCAATTAGGTGTCCTAGTTGCATTGTTTTACCACCAATCAACCTCTAATTAACAACAAAATACCCCAAAAACTAAACAAAACAAAACAAAAAACCCAGACCCACAGCACACTATAAAAAAAAAATGTTGAAAGTTATTAAGTATTTCTGTTGATGCAATAGAAATCCATCTATGTAAAACTGATCTACAAGGAATCAGAGCCAGAGTTTGCCTTCCATATTTTGTGATCGTTTGCTTCCTGAAAGGTGAATGTAGAAATGTCACCAAAATATAGAGAGGCACTTTGTTCAGCCAAGAGGCACAGGCGTTTGCACATCAGTTTTTCATGTATATACCTGGAAGAAATAATGTGAATGGTTTGAAGGTTCCTCAGCAAATAGTTGACAGTAAGCTTGACCTTAGGAAGAAAAATTTAATGCAGACAATAGAATTCAGATTTGTAAGTTCCAAACAATCTTTTCTGTATGGAGTTGATCAGCCTTTCTTGGGTCCAAATAACATGGAATTATCAAAAAATTCAGTTTATTCTTAATGTTTCATTTATATCTTTAGATGCTAATTCTTCCACATGCCAATTGAAAAGCTAGTTATTTTTTCCAACATAGATGCTTTCCTCAAAACTGAAGTAAGATTTTTTTTAATCCATGTATAATCTAGAAGCCTTGTAATGTTATTTTTGTTGAATCTGAAAAGAATTGCTTGATGGCTTTATCTACAAAAGCAGACAGTATGTCAGAATTCATTATCAACATCTTTATGTGAAGATTAGAGAAATCAATTTTTTTTTGAAAACTGTAAACTTTTGCACAAACCAGTTATACTAATTTGCATTAATAGATTTACTTGCAAAGTGGAAGTCTTCTGAAATATGTTTAGTATTGAAATAAATGCAGAGTTTTTTAGTGTCTTTGAAAGTAATTAAACCATTTCTAGATAGGTGATTTTAGCAGGACCATAGTAATAGTGATATGAAAAATACAAAACTATTTTAATGCATATGTACTTCCATTTATTATCTAAGGACTCATGTATACAAGGAGAAAAACTGCCCATGTGTTATGTCTGAGGCAAATTGAGGAAGCTACCCCAGCATTTTTGTGTGCTGTGCTAGGTATTCTGTTGCCCTTGAAGTTGCCACAGTGAACTGAAGCATTCTCTTCCTTTTTTCATTTATTTAGTGTGGTTCCTATCTTTAGTTGCTAAGAAAAGAATGGCTTTAAAAAAAATTGGATTTCTAACAGGACTGAGCACTTAATAAGTACTACAAATAAAAAAAATTCCTAAAAATAGTCAAAGAATTATTAGTGAAAAAAATAATAGAGCTTTTATTCAAGATCAGCTCACCAAGAAGAATCTATACTTCTGTTTGGTAATATTGCTTTATTAGATGGTAAGTCAAGTATTTTCAAAGGCACAAGTCAGTTAGATGCCTATCTCTTTTTATATCTTAGAAAAATATCCCCATAGTCCTTTCCTGAAGCAGCAGTTTTTTCCCTCTCACATGTTCAAAGCCATATGCCTATTCTTTTTACATCAAGATGAAAAAACCTGCAGGCACAAGGTTTATGCTATGATGGCCTTTTCCAGCTCTCATTGATTTCACTGGAAGTTGGATGAGGACCCCTGAGCATAACTAAGACATAAATGCAAGAACAAAAAACTACAATTTTTCTCTAAGCATGATCTTTTCTCTTATATTGGCCAATCATATACATGTAACTTCTAGAACTTCAAGTTCCTCAGTTATATAAGACTGCCCAAGAGAATCTGCCCAAGAGTATCTGCTGAAGCCTTAGAAAAAATTTACTGTGTTTCAGTACAAAGCCAAATAGTTTCATTTGATGTTCAAATCAATCCTTTTTCAAAAATATATATTTTATAGATTACAATTTCCCTTCAAAGGATTCCATCTTGCTTTGACTGACATTTGTCATGTAGATACAGTAGAGGAAGATTATTTATCTCGACAGCAAGCTGATGACAAAACATCTATACTATGATTAAGCTCATTTCTAGATTAGAAGGATCACACTAGCACTCTTTATAGCTGGCATCACCATGACAGTTGCAGTTATTAGTCTGATTTCAGCATTTTACATTTTTTTTACAACAACTGTCTGAGATTTTTCATCAGGACTATGTAGAACAAAGAAAAACAGCAACATGACCTGCATTTTTTTTTTTTTTTAATTTTTTATTTTTTAATTTTTTAATTTTTAATTTTTTTTATTTAACAACTGCCACGGTTGTTTAATTTATTTTGAGGGAAATTTTATATTGATCACAGTTCTAGAAATTGACACCATATTTATAGAGACAGACATGTTTGGCCTTTTATTTCCTAATTCTATAAACTTTGAACATCTAAGCCTTTACTTTCTTTTAGAAAATTTTTGCGGCTTTCACCGCACGCGCGCGCGTGTGTGTGTGTGAGTGTGTGTGTGTGTGTGTTTCACCAAGTGAAGGAAATTTCTTGAGAAAAAAAAATGGCAGTTTGGTTTGGCTAACTAGGGCTGGAAAAGTTTTTAGGAAGGTGTATTTTAACATGAAAATCTTAGGGAAAAATATAATTTAAAGAGTTGGGTTATGCTCTGGAGGAGGGAAAGCTAGAATTAAGGCACATTGTATGAGCTCTATTTTCTAGAGAGGTTAAGGTCAAAGAGGAATTATTAGGATAATTGAACAGGACCATTCTTCAACAGAAATTGCTAACCTTGTTAGTGTTTTATAGACCTTGCTAAGCAGATCATATACTAGTACAGATTGAACTTAAGTGTCATTCAGAGCCGGTAAAGTGGTCAGGTAGAATTCGAGTGGGATGGCTTATAGAAATACATCTTGGGGTGCCACATTACCAGCCTGGATGTAATTCTTAACACTGGGCTAGAGCCTAGAGACAGAGTTTGCAAAGAAAGCCAGAAACATTCTGTAACCCTGTGTGCCTGCTAATGCTCGAGCCAGCCTATCTCACAGCAGAGTCAGGCGTGCACCAAACAGCTCAAGTGAACAGCAGTCCCTCAACCCAAAAGAGTTGGATCAGGAAAAGATGCCTCCATTCTTATAACTCTGTTAGGATTAGCATCTTTTCCTTGCCTTGTATTCTTCCTGGGCAGATATATCAAATGACCCACTTTTTTTTTAAACTGGTTTTGTGGTAATAATAACTTTGGACATTCTAAGATAAGATACTCGATGCACTGTTTTCTTTATCAGGAAGCTGTGTGTCAGACAATCTTTTGCTCTTAACTCCCCAAAAATTCAATGAGTCAGTCCTAATTTGCAGGGAAAGTAGTCCAGAAAGGATTACACATCCAAAGACAATTGCATTTAATAGGGGAAATTTTAACTATTTCACACAGACGATAAATCCTACAGTAGGTCATGTTTCCAAGGACTGATGCCTTATGTACCACTTGTGTGGCTCAGAAAGGAAAAGAAAAAGAAACTTTAAACTGTCACTGCTTCCATACTTGCCTGATGAAAAATGACTTTGTGTGAAACAAGGTTTTTAAAGGCCTCTGATGAGACTTAAAGTGGAAGGTATTCAGCTGTATAAAATATGAATAGGTGAACAATCCAACAAGTAATGCCTCAAAGCATCAGCGCCCTCACAAATCACAGTTTCAAAAATATGTTGAAGTATCCATTTAGCAATCAGAGGCTTGTTCAACACCTGCTCTTGAGTAACCACAGAAAATAGTTATTTAATTTTATAACTGCAATATGGCAAATAAATAACAATTCTTTGCTGTCTGATGTTGCAACAGGTTCAAAAGTTCAGCTTCAGTCAATACATGCACTCATCATAGTGTACAGATTATAATACTACTGACAGATGCTGCTAAATATGAAATACTTTTAATGTACTTGCTAAGTACTATATAAAGAATCCTGTAAAGGAGAGTCAAAGTGAATCCATGTGATACTGTTTCTTTTATATCTAGTATATATTTATTTATATATATATTTATAAATACAGGTTTGAAAGTCCCCCATTGTTCCATTAAGAACTGATATGCAGAGACAGACTGAATATTAGTCATTTGTACTTGAAATTAGAAAAATTTTACTTATTTTCTTTAATAGGGGTGGACTGAAATGTTGAAAACAATGGCTAGATTAATTTCTCAAAATGGTTTGTTCACTGCTGCTGTTGTTTAATAGAGAAAGACCTTAGGACTGAAAACCTATCCTGTGTTTCATTCTGTGTGACTCTATGGGACGCAGCTATAAAAGTGCTAAACTTTAATTTGGTAGTCCATTACACTTGCACAGGTGTTAATGAGTACAAAAGATGCAAGAAACGAAGAGGCAGCCTCAGATATCATATATCTAAAAAATAATCTGAGATATTCATCTCCATCACTCTCCATGTCTTCTCTTTTTCTCAGAAGCTCACTAGATGGTAATGTTCCCAGATCAAATATTCTCTATAAATTGGGAGAACATTTAGCTGATTTATGAGGCTTTTAGCTATTACACATTTACCTACTCAATAAAAGTACTTACATCATACGACACAAAGCTACCTCCACAACCCAAGAATCACTCTTAAAGTGACACATACATCAAATTGTAATGTGATTTCCTGTACCTAATGTATCACTTAAGGGAAAATAACAGGCATTCCATTGGAGATTTTTTTTCTTCATTAATTGTTCTTTGTTTTCTCAGACAGCAGTTTTTTACTACCATGGCTTTCTGTTACACATAAATATATTCTACAGCTTAAAAAGGAAAAAGAGCTAGAAGATAGAGAAAGGTTCTGGAAGTAAGACAAATACAGAGATTGTGATTTTTTAAAATATTGTCATTTGTTTTCAGCCTTGGAATTAATACTTAAGTAATTTTTTTTTACGTGGAGAATTTAATTGGATTTTGATGAAAATAATGAAAATACATGTCTTGTTTGCAAAACAGACCAACCAGCTAATTTCAGAACTATTTATAGATTAATTGAACATCAGAATAGAACCATCTATTTTTAGTATTTAATATTTAATAACAATGTGGGTTTTGGCCAACACAGCCTATTAAGTGCCCATTTCATCACACTAAAGGAATATGTACTATTTAAGTTATTATTTTAGGACCCAAGACCAAGTATCACTATGAGATCCTGGAACAAGGAAAAAATTGAGGGTAAGAAAGTCACAAAGGAGGTAGATAAGATTGGTTGTTTTTCATGGAGGCTTCAGCCAGAGCCTGAGCTTACACATCCTGATCAACCTTTGGAAATATTGAGACTCTAAATTGAGCTTTTGACTTCCTCAGAAAAGATATTACAATACTTCCTGCTTCAATTCCACTTGTAAAAAAATATTTGAACAAGCTATCATCCCACATATAAAGTTTAAAATATCTTTTGTCAGGTCTCTTTTATAGCCATGGGTGTGTCTTAGTCCCAAGGATGTCTCAGCTTATACGTCACAAGACCTTCAGCAATTTTTCCAGCAGTAAAAACCACATTTTTTTGCAGAATTTTGCATAATTTATCTTTGCCAGATAGCTGAAAATTTGCCTCCCTATACAGAAACAATGAGACTTGACATCAAACTGTTGTCAGTAAAATAGAGAGAACATACTGCAGTACAAATAACCTCCAAACTCTCACACTCTCACAGTTTCTATAGAGCTTCCCAGCTGCTCCTCTCTTGCTGGTTACCTGCTTGCTCACCCCTGAAACCAGCAGTCTGTCAGCCAAGAGAAGCAATAGGTGAGACAAACGTGGTAGTTTTGCAGGGTCAAGTATTAATAAGTATAGCCATGCTATAAATATTTGCAATTGATAAAAGCTAGTGAATCTATGATGCCAACTTCAGACAGAGAGGGGCTGAGAGGTGGACTTGACAGGTCACATTTTCAAGTTCTTGATTCCATCAGTTCATATAGGCAGTTATAACCATTGTGTAGAAAATCTAGGGGCATCTTTTGAATAAATTATGTCCAAAAGAAGGTTTCTAATATTAAGGTTTACCTCTGCTCAAATTGAAGAAATAAAGTTTTTGCATAGTGTTTAAAATAACTTCCTTTCATAGCTGTGGATTGTTAATCACAATATATGTTATATAACCTCTATTAAAGATAAAAACTTGATTATAAAATTTTCTCTGTGTAAATTTCTAGAGAATATGAGCATGATTCTCACTTATGCCTGTCTATGCACATATGTATAAAGGCTCTATGAAATAGATGTAAAAACCTTCTTGAGGAAATCTGACTTTTACCAGATGTTTTGCAACCTTTAAAAATCTAGCTTTTGCATAGGACTGGCAGCTTTACTTTCAAAATGGCCTAAGTTTGGTTTGATTCAGTTCTGGGGGTACAATAAGTAACTTTGGTACATATCAACGAGGCTGTGACAAAATTTATCTTCTGTATTATTGAAATAATTTGTTCCTATTCACAAAAGTGAACCTGAAAGGCTTGAGAATAAATATATCTTAAACAATTTACTTTCTAGATAATGTATTGCTAATGCTGATTAACACAGACTACACTCAGCTATATTATGCAGATGCAGATACTAAGGAACAGACACCTGCCAAATGTGCAGAACTGAAGGCTTGTAGTACCACTAAACTGTTTTACCATCAATAACTCTGATCTAGGGCAGTCTGTCAAACACGCATTGAAATGCTACATTGAACAGTTTGGTTGGGTGTATTGCTTACACCTTTTTGAGGGTGAGTGCTTCCACTCATTACTCGCTCATCAGTCTTCTAACCAAATTCAGGAGGAATGAGCAGGCAAAATTTTCTTGATAAAAGAGCCTTGAACAAAACTTTATCCCATTGAGCATGGCCCATTGAGATTCTTCAGATTCTTCATAGCCTAATCCCTCTTTATCACCTTGGATTACTGTCAATATATTAATAACTGCTTCTAGCTAGCCTCCTTTTCAGAGCTTCATTTTTTATTTAGTTAAATTTAAAGTCAACTCTTTATTTCTTTCCTTCTGGCTAATCCACATGCTTTAAAGCAATATCTGTGAAGCTGTTCTTCTGTCTACAATCAATCTGTTCTTTCAACTTTATTTTACATGGTCTCTAACAAAAAATTCATTAATTTTTTTTAGATGATTAACTGTTAAACAACCAGTATTATTATAAGTTTATATTGTATTTTCTGTCTCTTGTTCATCCCTGGTGTATAAGCTTCACAGGGAAGGAATTTTTTATTTGCTATGATCCCTTATCTCTTACAGTGTGATATTGTGTTTTGACTGTAGTTCACTTACCATGGAGACAAAAGTCATATCAAGGAGTACTGAAAATCAGCCTGAGGTTTTAGATAAAGTCTGGTCTGTCGGCAGGAGTGGCTGCTGGTCTCACACACCGTGGATGCAAATGAGCTGTGCAGCTGCACTGAGAGATAAGGACAGCCCAGTTTTTTGTCTTGACAATTCTTCCCTGCAATGAGGGCATGTGTGATGTTCTTCTTGAACTAGGGCAGCAAGACAAGCACCTAATGAATCTGCAGGAGGCAGCTGATGATCTTGAAACTGAGCAAGAGCTTTTGATCTCTGTAGTCTGCCAAACAGATTTCACAAACTTTGATGGAAATGCTATTTACCAATTATTCTATTTTCTATTTAAGGGGAAACATTCTAGAATAATTAATGAATAACATGAACTAAGTTTAGTTAAATTGAGAGAAATGCAGCGCGCTCTCTTGCAACACACTTCACTGCATATTATCTATTTTTAGGAATTTCACTCACTATTAGGGATTATTTTACACATCAGGTGTGTTCTCACTGAAGTTCATAAAAGCTGCATTAGACTCAGTTGCATGAAATATTAAGATAACTTCAAAGGTGACTTTCAAGGTCATATATTTTGACAAAATATTGTAGAAGTGACAAAAATATTTGGCAGTCTGTTATGTAGAGTAAGACTTTATTAAGAACCCAATGGTTAATCATGAAGTTAACACATACAATGATTGCCTGCTCTGCCCTCACCTTGTTTCCTATTAATTCAACATCACACCATGACAGTGGAGCAGATTGTCATCACTTCATGGCATTATACATAAAATGTGTTGTTATAAACATTGCAGCAAGTCAAGATGTAGGATATGCAGCTAGAGTAACATGTTTGGTGAAAAGTGATACCTTATCTCTCTCTGAATTTTGTTCCTCAGTTTAAACATCAGTGGAAAGATTTTTGCAAGATCTGTTTATCATTATTCAGTGCTGGAAAGGAGGCAGACCAGAGAAACAGAACGTTCTTTCAGAATCAGGAAGCTACAGTGAGTGTCTTGGAAAGCCTCTGAATACACTGAAACAAAAATAACGTAACATAACATAACATAACATATAACCATCACCCTATGAAGTAGGATAATACATAAAACAATTAAAGTAACTTTATACCTAAATTCTGAGAAAAAAAATGTCAGGTTTGAATTTTCAAAATTAAATGTTCTGTTGAGATCCTTCTTGTCTACTGAATTAAAATTACATGGAAAAATTCCATTCCAATGAATGAACATCCCTATTATAAATACCTATGATTTTTTTTATAATGAATAAAAAATATTTTTATGTTCTTCATTATTTCAGAACATAAATATTCTAATAGAAAAAGTTGTATTGAAGAACTATTATCTGCTAGGAGAAGGGTGGGAAATAAGTATAAGGAAATTGCTATACAAAACTGCCATAAAATAGCTAAAGTTGCCAATAAATAGCTGTATGCTCAAACAAATATTTTGTAACACACATGCACAAATTTAGAGCTAAAAGAAAGTGACATCTGCAGCACTGCAGTAAAACTTTCTGTGCTTTATTCAGTTTTTTTCTGAAAAATCCCAGGTTTTCTCCATTTCCCATGAGAAACTCTATTTCATAGCCTATGGAAAGCTAAACAAGTCTTTTCTTATATTCAGCAAAAATTTACCCTCACTAAAATTTATCATATTTTTCTGGTATATCCCCATAAATATTTTTTTTAACCCAAGGTATCTTTAGAAATAGAAATATATTTATCCTGTTATCACTTCATCCTCACTCGAGGTAATGTGTTTTTTCATTCAGCTTTTCTTAAATTGAGATCACAGCTCTAAATATTACTTTCATTTCTTCAGCTTGTGCTGAGCTCCCTTTTATTTGTCTATATTTTTGAGCACTGAAGGGACTAGAACAGTATCTAATGCACAAGGGACTGTTTCATCAAGGCTGTATAGAGATACACTCTCGCCTCTTTTCCTGATGATCTGATGCCTCTGCAAAATCTTTCTCCCTTAAACAAAAAAAGATCGATGTACAGTGTTGTATTACATGAGCTATTTTTCCTGTTATCATAAAGAGAAAGGGCTGGCTCATCATTCCCCCTAATTATCAGATATTCATTGACTTTGGTGGCTGTACTTGAGTGGTGTGTTGGAGAGTGGGGTTGCTGTGGATTAAAGAGAGCTATTCCTGCAATGGCTGTGCAGTAGACCCTGGGCATCATATCCTTCTCGGAAAATAGACAGAAAGTACCATGGCTTCGGTTTATTATTTAAAATTTAGCTGCTAAATGGTATTTCCTGCAACCTAGAGCCATGAAAAGCAGTGTGTTAAACTGAAAATGTCTTCTAGGAAGAACATAATAGTGACAGAGGATCTCATTGGTCTCTCTGCAATGTGTATGGGGGAACTACTGAGGTATTTGATTCCCCTGCAGAACTGACTAAAAATGTGATGGCTGGTCTGATCAACCAAAGAATTGTCCTTCTGGGTGTTTTGTTTGATATTCTCTGTAACATCTATCCTAAAGCAAGAGATGCTTCCTAGATGGAGATAACTGAGCAGTGTCCTAATTAGTGAGTCCTGATTTATCCTGCCTGATAGATTTCTTTCCATTTTAATGTATTAACATTTGTGCTCAAGCCTTTTGTGCAAATAGCACTGGCTGCAGCAGTTTTGCTAGGGAAATGGAATGCACATTTCTTCTTGTTCTATACAAATATTTTTAAAATTCCTTTATTGTCTTTATCATTTAAACCTGAATTACAGGAACTGACATTTGAGAATTCAGGGGCAATAAAGACAGGAGGAGTTCTTTAAGCCAACTCTGCTGGCCAAGTAACACCAGGGTCTTTCTAAGAAACACTGCAGCTCTTACCTGGGATGAAACAATTTTGCAATGTATTGTCAGCCTTCATTATGAATAGTCTCGGTAAGGACAGAGCTGAAATGCATTAGAAACAAAGCAAGTAAGTGTAACTTCTCTGTGTTAACACAATAAAAATAACAAAAGTCTTAAGGCAATTGGAAAAGTGATGCCTTCTATTCTAAGCACAGGCATTTTCGGAATCCCGAAACCATAAAATAAATAAATTTAGGCTTCTGTTTGTAAAGGTTCTGCCTTTGTGGACAAGCAGAACATAGGGAACTAGACAATAAGAGAGGAAATGCTGAGAAAATATCATGCATGAATGGGGCTTTACAGTGCATCTGCAAAGAGATCTGAAATAGCAAAAAAAGAAAGGAAAGAGGAGCTTGGGATATAGTGCTGTATGTGAAAAAAAGCTTCCTTCCTGTTATTTTCCTAAGGCACTCAGGGAGCCAAAGATATATACGTTCGTTATCAGTAAGCAGAATTAGATCAAGGATCTGATTTTTTTTCTGTTGACAAAAAAAGCCCACGCAACTATGAATTTTTGTTGGCTATTTGGGTACAAAAACAGTACTGTTGCTTAAACCAGCAGCTTGTCTGGAGCCCACACTTTCCCTACAGTCTATAAATTGCTGTGGTGGGAAATGAAACATTTCCAATCTTATAATTTTTTTCCTAAATCGTGTCATTTTTTGGGTGATGTCCAGAAAGGTTATGAAAGATTCTTGGGTTATGTTAACATTCCCCCATGCATTCCTATGAGAAGTGGCCCTTCCAAGGCAGTTCAATAAACAGATAAATCAAGGGAAGACATTCATAGGCATATCAACAGTGGGATATTTAATATAAGTTACAACTTCCTCTCTTCACACTAGCAAGCTGTTAATAGCATTCGATTCTTCTGCTGCAAAATTATACATTAATTTTTAAAGGATAGCTCTAGACAAGTGAAAAATTGGCAACGTACCATTCTACAAATTTATTTTTAAATTGTTTTCCCAGTTGCAGGGCTGGTTGTATCATATTTTAATAAATATATCATTCAAATTAGCAAGAGTCATACGAAAGTAAATTGGGTTTTGAACAGGAGAATTCAAATGACAAAAATTGGCTAGGTTGCTGCTTGTTTTTTGTTCAGCTCACCTTTACAAAATGACCATATGTTATATCTTCATTTCTTGGCAACTGCAGAGTTGCATGCAGATACAGTCCTTCTGTTGATACTCTTTTTTCATTGTAGTGCTTCTGTCTAGAGGCGTCATTTTGTGAACAGCTGTAATGTTGTTATTAAAAGCAATACATATATTTTAAAACAAAATAGTAGACATATGTGCCTACTGTCAATGCAAGCAAGTCTATCTAAATGTCATGTCGAGTGTTGCAATGGCTGGAAAACAAAGCTGCTTTCTCCCATTTGCATTTCTGAAACCAATTTTGTGCAGGCTTACAATCTGTCTGCTTCAGAAAACCTATTCTGGGAGATGTTCAGGTATGAACTTGGCACACATAACTAGAGATACAGAACTTGATTCTTCACTGCCTTGATCCCTTTATGACCATTTACCCCTGCAGAAAATAGGTAGAAAACACAACTGTTCATTTTCAGGAATATGGCACATTCATCTTTAGTAAGTGATGACACAAGATACAACGGTTTAAGTAATGAGGAATGTTCTATTTAATACTTTTATTAGCAGTGTTTGGCTCATCCAGCACTACCTTTAAGTAAAACCCTGGTATCATAATGGCAAGGTTTCTAGTAGTCGTGATCAGGTACAATAAGGCTGTGATCTTTCAAACTTACTTTTAAAGCCTGAAAAATGTTATTAGTTGTCAGATCAGATTACACCTTTTATATTCTTGTTTATGACTGTCAAAAAGATTTTGGTTGGAAGGACGTTAACTTTATGCTTTTGACTATTAGCATCTATGAAATTTTTATAGATTTCTGCTACAATTTTGTTTTTAATTTATTTTAAATTTGCTCCTGCATATCAAACAAATGAAGTCAAATGTTGGTAACGTGTGCAAATGCAGATTCT
The DNA here is from genome assembly GCF_028018845.1 of Melospiza georgiana. NCBI lineage: Eukaryota > Metazoa > Chordata > Aves > Passeriformes > Passerellidae > Melospiza > Melospiza georgiana. Next base: position 34,474,873 of record NC_080435.1, read on the forward strand.
GGCTGCTAGAGTGTAAAATGAATGTTTGGAGTGCAGATTCACAAATGTCATATAGAAATTAAAATATAATTTGGTAGACTTTTAAATCACCATAAATCTTATATCCCCAAGAGCAAATGAAACAGCAGCTAATTTGAAAGTAACTCTGTGGGTTTTGCTATCACCAGACACAACCTGAGGATCACCAACAGAAATTTCCTTCCTAAGAGAGGACCTGACAAAGCTGTTTTTCTACATCTCCATGTACAAATGCACAGCTGGAAGAGTTTGGCATCTTGGCAAGCAAACATAAATAAAACCTTATGATGAGAGTTTCTAGTCTAAATGCTCTTCCTCTGAGAATCCTCAAGAATGCATTTGCTTCTGTGATACAGTCTCCTTATTAGTGGTTCCCTGACTTAGAGAAAACTCTGGATGGAGGTAATCGTAAGAGATGAAGCTGAGGTGAAAAAAACCCAAACATTTTTGGACTCCAAAACTGTTTAGGTTTTGTCATTTGAAAATTCTCAGTTGTAAGTTTAAGGGCATGTGTTTTTTTCCTGTAGTGTATGTTAAGTTTATTAGATCCCCTCCCCTGTATAAATCTGGCATATCAAACCACAATTTGCCTTGTCAGCTCCTATGAGTGAAATCTATGGCTGTTACAGAGCTGTCCTGCTTTTGCCTTTGTAGCAACTTTCAGACCACAATAACAATCATCAGTTTAAAGCAGGCAGATCCATTACATTTCCTCTGTTCCTACAACCCCACATTAAGCTAATATTATCTATTTCCCAAGTGAAAAAAGCCCTTCCAGTCCTATCAATTATTAATTCCTTGCTTGCAGCTAATGTTTTGTTTGAATTATTTAAATGCATCTTCATTTATCAATAAACATAAAATGTTAAACAAAGAATACTGATGAAGGGCATTATTTAAGCCATAACATTTTATGAGATTATTTCTAGCGCCTTTTTTGATTTATTAGCACAATATGTTTTATAATTATTTTTCCATTTCTAAAAAGAAAACAAACCAAGAAACACCATGTTTCTGGGTATCATCAAGAGATTTGGAGGCTTACTGAGTGCTTTCAGGAATGGTATATTTTGCACTTGTTTTTTTAAAAGAAAAAAAAAGAAAATTCCCAATCTATTTGCTACAAAAACTTAAGGTTAAAATAGAAGATGCCTGTGATTTATTATGAGAATAACAGTTACTGACCTTCATTTTATCTTCTGTTCCTTTTTTTCCAATTCCAGCATTGTATCAGAAACATACTGAAAATCATGTGTATTATTAAAATACTTGAAACTAAAACAATTGAGGTGAAAGAACAATAAGTGATCCATTGTTATTATCATCTTCATGTGCCTTTCATGGTTTTAAAATAAGAGAAACAGCTAACAGAAATAAAATCAACATTACAATATTAATGAATTATTTCAAGCTACCTCTGTCAATTTCAACAACCCCTGATAAAATATGAAACATTCTTAAACTTACTGTGTCTTCTTTCTCCTGATTTGTAGTAAAGTAAATCAAAATAATTTTAAATTAATAACACATGTGTATGAAAGTGACATTTCTTGAAGGCAAAATAATACTTAAGACTAGCCAAATTTTATCCCATGTCCACTGTGCCCAGGTCTATATACCTTCTCTGCTGCTACAAAACCATTCAGAAGCTAGGAGAAAATCATATATCAGAAATTTTTAACAAAAATACTTTCAAAAGTATCTTCTTTTTCTGTAATAAACGATATTGAGGTATTCCTGTGGTGATCCTGATTATGCAGTGAATAGATATCTGTGCTCTTGACAGAAGTATTAACCTTCTCAGCTTATCACAAATCTCATTCATTGACAAAGCTCCTTTTGAGTAATTGCTCATGACCATTTGATAGGATCTTGGTAAATATGTCAGCCATGATCTAGTTCCTATTGTATTATGCACTGATAAAAAGTACTTTCCCAGAGGGTTATCGGACACGACAGGCAAAAGATGGAAGTCAGGAAGTTTGAACTGACCAGTTCTGTGATAAGCAGCAAAGGTACAGAAGTCATTAATAGTTTTGGTAATTAAAAATATAGTAGGAAGAACCTTTTGTGGTAATAAGCTATAGCATTGGGTTCAAATATTGTTGATGGCTCCAAACTATATTCATGATTTTTAACTTTTTGCAATATTTGTTTCCCCCTTGCCTTCCCACATGAGATAAAAACAATTTGCAAATTACGTGCATAATTGGATTTTAAAGAATAAAAAAATCAGAGGTCTGAAAAATGATCCTAAATTACAGGATGGCAGAGAGAATTTCCAAAATACTTTTAAAAATACAATAATTTTCACTTCCAGTTACCAAAGCAGATCAAATTGCATTGCTGCTGCATTGAATGGAGCAACAGACTGTCAGACACAAAATCTGATAGTTCATGCTAAATATAGTTGTATTAGTTTGCTGTGAAAATGTTTCAGATTAGTCTACAACAGATTTTGTTGAGGACAACAAATATTGGGACTAATGTACTAGAGAAAACTGGCTCAACATGGGTGCTCTGTACAAGTCAGGTGTCTAAAATATGAATCAAGATTGCAGAACTGCAAACACAAATACAGTTTGTGCTGCTACAAGCTCGTTACTGCACTTAAACCTGTTCCTTCAAAGAAAAAACAGGTAGATTATATGAGAAAATTGTGTCTTTTCTACAGGTAATTTGAATCATGCAGTCATGGAAATACTGATTAAAAGGAACAACTGGAGGTTTAGAAATTTTACTGTTCAAAGTGGAATTTTCATCATCATCTTGGAGTTTTACAACTTTCTATGGAATATATATGTTAAGTGAGATTAGAGATACAGTGAATCTATACAGTGTTTTAAGTAGAAAGGTGGTTTACTATTTTTGTTTCATTGTTTTTCTTATGCATTCTGATATATCATTTTTCCATTTCCTTCACTGGGCTGTTCCCCATTAACACATGGCAGCCTCAGCAGAGGGCTGCAGTACCTTGCTAAACTCAGTGCTGTGCTGAGTGAGAAAGGAGAAGATCCTTCTGTATTGTCCAAGTCCCCCATGCCATGCCATGCCATGCCATGCCATACCAGAAGCCAGTGGGAGGATGTTCAGGGCATCATTCGCACGCGTGACTCCCAAACTCCTCCTAGGCACCAGTGAGCATCTTCACAGCTTTGATTCCATTCCCAGAACTACTAATCTCCCACATCAATATTTCCTGGAACAGGACCACAGTGTTGAAAAGCTGACTGGCTGTTGCTGTAGGCAATAACTCATGGAAAATGCAAAGCAGAGAGTTAATATACCTGCAAATGTGGGCACGGGAGCAGGATGTGGGCACCCTCCCATCTCCACCAGAACACAGCACGTCAATAGATTCATGCCTACCCCTATTTAAAAAGCTTTTTGGTGTTATTTATCAATTTACATAACTCTTTAAAACCAAGGTACAGTAGTTAATTCCTATATTACAGTGAAATCTGTATCTATGGAAGTACATATTACAGCCACATTAATATCACATTAGCTGGTCGTGATTAATGTTATTGCAATGAATGAATTAATAATGATTTGTCTCTTTACCAAGTTGGGTTTTTTACCTTGACATGAAGAGGATCCATGGTATTGATTATCACAAATATAATGGATTGATTCATCATTTATGGGAAAAGAGGCTGCTCTTCCCATAAAGCTTATTCTTTTATTGCTTTTCTGTGTTGTCTTTTTTCTTTCCCTCTTTTCCTCAGAAGATATATTGCCTTTGGCAGGAATTCAAACCATCTATGGATCATTCCTAGGAGTCAACTTAGTTTCAAGTCCTGTAACTTGAATTCATGCTGTGAGAATGAATGGAACTCAAATGACTGAGTTGTCACATATAAACTGTCAGTAAAGGAGATGGTTATCCTGGATAATGAAGGTTAGACACTAATGACTGCTCCCTGTAGAGTGAGACGAGGTCCTTTGCAGCTATTTAATTGTGGATAAAGGTGAGCAACTGGCATATGTTGTGATGCCCATGTATGCAGCAGCAGCATGAGTTCCAGTGGTGCTGCTTTTGTCCAGCTGAAGGACAGCGTCCAGGTCCTCAGTGAAATGTGAAGTTACTGAAATAATTCTCTTGATTGATACAAGACTCTTAAGTATATACACACCGTGTAGATGATTCTATTCTTATATTGTTCCTTTGTTACTGAGCACTTGAGCTTTTCCCCACAACCTTTTGTGGTTACCTTAGAATTGATAGTTTTGCAAATGTTTTTGTCTGCTCTTTATTTAAAGCTAAAAAAAGGAAGAGATATACAGTATTTTGATTTTCTCTTCTGTCTTTATTTTTGCAAAGACTTGATGGTTAAGTCAAAGTTGCAAGGGTACAATGGAGCACAAACTGATAAAGAAGGACTAATTTGTCATATAAAACATTGTGCTTTTCCAAGCACTTCCCTTGTGATGCAAATAGGGTCACTCACTCTACCCCTTATAACCTTTTCTAAATTGTTAGTCTCAGAGATCATGCCAACAGATGCAGTCTGGAGCCTCCAGATGGGGAAAGGCAAGAAATGTAGGCAAAGGACTTTCAGTGGCATTCAACTGCTCACTTCAGCCACGCTGCCTTATGTTGTACTTTTTAAAGCATTTCTGATAGAGGAGCAAATTTTTAGAGCTGATGTCCATTGTGACTTTAGGATATTGTAAACAGCACACTTAAAGTACACATTTACATGATTGGTGTATTAAATATTTTGCTCTTCTGATTTGAATAACTTAAATTTCACTTCTTCCTCAAACTGCTGATGAGAATTTAATATTTTGAAATCAGATGATACTGAGAGTCATTTCTCAGCAAGAAAAAATTGTAAGTGTACTATTATTTACATACAAAATGTAAGCTAAACAAAAATAATACAACCTTTCAAAATATTGACTGTATTATATCATCCTCTCTTGCTTTTTCTTAAGATTTTCTTTTCTGATGTCCACCCAATACTGATAAAAATTCCTAATATGATCTACCAGTAGTCATTGATGTTATATTTTGCATATAAAACCTGAATTTCCCCATTTATTTTTCCTGATTTATATAGGGAATCTTTTTAAATATTTTGCAGCTACACAAAAAAACCCCAAATAAATGTATTATCATAAATTCCAATGGCAACTTCCTGTGAGATTTCCACATCTCTGAAGTTCAAAAATTAAAATAAAATATGACTAGAGAAAGTTCAATTTTCATTTTGTTTCCAAAAGTCAGAAAACCATATGTTTCACTGCAAATGAACATTTTTTCTGATAGAGAGGGTCATAGTAAGGGCACTTCCATCTCAAAATGAGAGTTTAGAAATTCATTGAAAACCAATATATTAACAGTAAACCAAACCATATGAATTTTCTTTGAAGATCTAGTCTGATCTTCAAGCTCTGAATCTAGAGTTTGTTTGCAATTACTTTCTGCATTATTTGAAATTAAAGTCATCTAGCACCTGTAAATGAAAATTCAATGTATAATTTGGATTCCTGCTTAAAAAACAATTCCAAGATAAATTTTCAGTGCAACATCAAGTATAATGGCAGGTAAATTCTAGTAATACTGTGTGTTCACACTGTTCCCGAGTGTTTCTTTAAACCTTTTGAGAAGAGTTTGTTTAATCAAGTTCTCAAAAAGGAAGATCATGTAACACTCTCTGGTACATCCTTGTAAGTCAGTCTAGATTGACACCTCGGGAGAGTTGAGAATAAAACACTTTGAAATTAATTTGTTGGGAACAAAACACTTTTTGAAAAGAATGAGAAAGGTGCCAGTCTTCTCTGCCACTAATTAGTGACCCTCTTCAAACCTCTTGTCCAAAATTATTACGCAAGTGGTTGAATCACAGAATATTCTGAGTGGGAGGGGACCCACAAGGACCAATGAGTCCAGCTTTTAAGCAAATAGCTCATGTGGGGACCAAACCTGTGCCCTTGATGTTATCAGCACCACATTCTGCCTAACTGAGCCAATCTCAGGGTCACTTAATAGATAATACCCAGACCCTTCAGTACAGATACAGAAATGTACTAAATACATGCATAGTGGTAGGGAGGAAAAGCTTTGCAGATCTTCTCCACATTTTACACTGCACAAATGATTAAAATCCACTTGTGTCTAATGAAATTTTTAGATGTTTTTCATGGTCTTGTGGTTAAAAGATAAGGGAAACTGTTAGAAACTTAACAGTCTTTTTGAAGAAGACTTATTAGCTCCATATCTGGTGAAAATGTTTAATCTAGCCCTACAGAAGTCTCAAGGTGTAGTCTAGAGCAGCGATCTTCATTCTTCCCTGGCCAGTGAGCAACACTTTGAAAACCATTATGGAGTGAAAATCACTTATCTTTTACTTGTCTAGCTGAAACAGTGGCAGTGACCCCATGGGACTGTTAGCAACATAACAGGATGGTGGTGGGGGGAAAACTAACATTTTCTTAGTTTATTTTAGGGGGAAATTGTGGGATTTTTGTTGTTATTGTTGTGATTGGTTGGTTGGTTGGTTGGTTGGTTGGTTGGTTGGTTGGTTGGTTGGTTTTTTTGTTTCTTTGGGGTATTGCTTGCTTTGGTTTTGTTTTGCTTGTGTATGTGAACTTTGGTTTTGAACTGTTTTCATAGGAGGATGCATATCCATTAACCATGCTATTTTTTGAGAACTAAATATTTTTTCTCTTTACACACAGTGTCATCAAATTTCAAAATCAATTAAACTTATAAAAAAATCTTAGTATTTTCCCTTAATTTTACAATATTTTAGTTACTGCTTTATTCTGTAAATATTTTCAGTTGGATTGTTTAATCTCTGTGGCTAAAATAAATAAAAAAACCCATCTCTTCTGCGCCTCTTATGTCCTACAGCAACTGGGCATTACATTTGGGATTACATAGAGTCACTGCTGGTGGTTGATGCTCATGCTGTTCTTTCAGACACAGACTAAGCCTGAACCACCTTTACCATTGAAAGAGGTTACCCCTTGGGTACAAACCTACTCCACAAATGTCTAGGAACAAATTCTAACCCCTACCTGGGAGAATATTGGGGCTACACAAATCCTGGAAGAACCTAAAGCTAATAAAAAATAAATGGCTGAGGTAACTTTGAAGCAAAGTATCTGGAAAGAGACACAGTGTGAGGGTACAAAGACAGTGATGTACGAAACAGCCCATCAGCAATCTCAAACATCCAGCATCTACTGCACCGTGGAACCTGAGAGACTTTTTGGCATCATCATCTTGCTTTGTTTACACCCTGTAACCTGATTGCTCATGAAAACTGACAGGAGCCCACGATAAGTGAATTGTCTCTTTCTTCATGGGAATAGTCAAATGAAGACTCCTCTGAAAAAGAAAAGAAAAATTTACAAGCCACAGCCTAGGACATAACCTTCCTAGGACATAATCTTTCCTGACAGAAGAGGTTTTTGAAAGGCTATGGTCTTTCTAAAATAAACAAAAATACAAATGCCAAAGGCAAATGGCAATATTCTCATGTTACTTTGTCTTGATTCTTCTAAGACATCATTCAGTCTAAATACTTGCATCGCATGATTCTTTTAAGACTCTTTTAATTTACACCACAGTTCTCTTCCTTAAATGTTAGAGAAATTTTGTATTATATATAAACCACACTTTTCTATTTTCTGATCGAGGAATTTCTTAATTTTTTAGGATAAGTACTAAAAAAATCCTTTACCTTTGATTTTATTTATTTTACAAACCTGGAAGTCTATTTTTGGAAATTCCAACAAATCTGGATTTTTGAATCATATTGCTCCACATATGGTATTAATTTATCTTTGTCTTGCCTTCATAAAACACAGAAACAGATGTTGGACATTTCAGCTCCTTAAAAGGCCTCTGATCTTACAAAGATTTTTTCCAGGAATAGGCAGAAATAAGTTTTTAAGCTACAGATCATTTACAAGATTGTTTCTGATGAAGTTTGTTTTGTTAAGAAAATGGATTTCATCCTTTTTTCAGATATTTTGATTTTCCATTGAACTTGCTCTGGAAAAAAAATATGTTTAAAAGTTGTCCTTTCTGTAGATCAGATTAAACCAGACACGGGATTAGAGTGCTGACCTATATTCATGAGTTTAATTGCTGTAGTGTACTTTAACTTCTTACAGATGTATGATTTAAATGGTTAACCTTTACTGGCTATCTTTACTAATGTGACCTTATCTCTTCAGATCCAGATTCTAAAAGTGGATGTTTAAAATAATTGTTGAAAGGTTACATTTTCTTATGCATTTTGTGTGATTTCAGAGGAAGTATTGACCAAGTCTCATCAATACACGGGGATTGATTTGTGTGGTGTTGCCAAGCCAAAATAACTGTAAATCCATCTGAATCAGCCAGATGAGACTTGCATACAGCTGGTTTATATTGAACAGGGCAGTACAAAGCAGCTGGAATTTATTGGTCAACCTGACCTAGTATTTATTAGTAATTTATGTAGTGCAAGGCACATGTTACGTGGGTGTGTATCAGCAGATAGGTACAGATGCCAAACTTGCCCACAGGTGCTGCACAGACCGTTTGTAACGTGGACAGAGAAAAAAAGGGATGCACCACTTGCTTCTCAACTAACTTGAATTAATAACAACAGGGAAGACGTCCTAACAACTTAATTGCACACCTTTTCCCATGCACAATCTACAAGACTTAAGAACAAGTATGAGGAAGGATCATTCTGTACCCAGATAAACAGATATTGTGCATCATACAAACATTTTACAAATGTAAGCTAAATAGTTGCTGTGGATTTTACTTTAGACTTTTTTCCATATATGTATGTGAAAAGTGATTATAAAAATCCATCTTGAGAAGATTTTGTTCACTAGAGATAAAAACCTTTGAAGTCATTTTTCAGAATAGCTACAGTAATTTTTCATATATTTATTAGCCATTAGCAAACCGTGATGGTCTACTAACACAGCTTTAAAATTTAGGGTCCTAATTGGAGATCCTGAAGGAGATTTCCCAGAACTTAATGTCTCCTGTGGTCATTAACATTCTTGCATGGGACTCAAGAATGGGAAAAAATAAAAGGAAGAACTCCATAAAGTACTACAAAGATTTTTTTTTCCCAATCTAATGGACCATGCTTTTAATGCTTTTAAATTTCAAAGCTAAAACTTTTTTTGGACTGGACAACTGAAATTTAATACATCAAAGTGTTGAAGTCTGACATTAAAACTTTTTAGTCCTTTCAAGAAATAGTGACTTTACTGCTAGTGATCTTATCCTTAAATTTCAACAAAATGTGTGGTTTTTAAAATTACATGGATATTGCTAATAATTATTAAATATTATCATTTTATTTCTTAGTAAAAAATATGCAGAGAAAGAGAGGAAGGAAAGAAAAAGGAAATAAAAGGAATCAAAACCTGAAAACTCAGAGTCTAAAGATTCCAGATTTTCCTACAAGTGAAAATTCAAATAATTTTACACATGAAATTTACACCTATGTCATTGAGTATACAGAGAGCTTTGAAAAGCACACTCATAGATCTGTATTTCCATTCTATAGACATATTCTCTCACATTAATCCAAATTATATTTGGTGATGTGTTTCTGGTGTTGTCAAGGATTACATGGATTGCATATTAGTGACACTGATTTTATCAAATGTAATAAAAATTATCTGAATAAGGTTGAAGGAGGTCCACTGGATATTGCCAACATTCATCTGATGTTTCCACCTTAAGGATATTTGCATGCTTGTAAAGCCTGTAGGTAAGCAAAGGCATCAACTCTAAAACACAACTAAGTTAGTATTCATGTATTAATAGTAATGGTCTGATATTCAATTTTTAAGGTTATCAGAACTCAAGAAGTTACATTTAGAGCCTATACTACATTCTTCATACTGAATAGTTTTCCAAAAGTTAAATCTAAAAATTGAAAAAAGGCAGACCCTGGAAGATCAAGTTTGCGATGTTTTCAAAGCTTTTTGGTGAGACACTAGTATGGCCAGAGTTTTCAGAGAATAGATTTTGAGACATTGGATCTTCTACTCCTCATTTCAGTCCATAAATATCTAAGGGTTGTTACTGAAAAAGGTGAAAAAAATGAGTTTGAAGCTTCTATTCCATACTTTTTCTTGAAATTTTAAAATTCAGCTTTTTCCTAAAGTATTCCAATAAAATTTACTATTTCTCAAAATAACTGTGTACTGAAGTTAGTTTTAAGAGTGATAAATAAGCACATCACAAAAGCATAATTAAAAAATATATTGAAATGAAATCCCTGGGCTAAAGGACAGCAGTAAAGTAGTGACTGAAAGTCGAATGATAAGAACCTTACTGAAATTTTTTAAAGATTTTTTTCTTATTGTTCCATGGCAATATAACCATCACATACTTCATTGTTTTGAATATCTCTGGGGCAACAATTTTCTCCTAGTGAATTCCTTCTGTGCTGCTTGCTCAGAACACAGGGATATCCAAGTCTTTTTCCTAAGAACACAAGGAAAGACATGAGACAAGGCAACCACCTCCTTCTGAGGACTCTTCAGGTGAGCTCCATGCTCCTTGTCTCGCTCCAGCTCGCGTGTGTGTGCCAGCTACAGCTGGTGATGTCAGACACTGACCCTTAGCTATTATTGCCAAGAGTGCTCTGCTCACATGGAGCTGCTTCATTCTCAGAAATAACTAAGCAGACTGCAGGTACAAAGGTCTGGCAACTTAGTCTATTTATTTGGGGTGTCATACAGCACACTGTAGTGTGAGGAACTAAAAGTGTCTGAGGTAATGGATGGAAATAAACTTACCTCCAAAAACAACCATTTTTGCCCCCCTTCCCCAATATGTTATGAACTAACCAAAGGCATAAAGGGGCCGAGTTTGTACACATGGTCAGAAAGTTCATAAATTTTTATTCAATCTGGCTCTTTTCCCCATTAGTCCAGAGTGGCAGTGCTGTTTGGGTTCTCAAGGCCTTCTCTGTTAATTTATTGCACAAACTGGTATGGTTGCCTTTCCATGAAACAAAGAAAACCAAGCCCCAAACAAACAAAAATGCCCTTGCACAAATTTTCACATCTAATGTAAAACTGATGTTAGAAAGAGATTCTTTTGGCCAGTTGGCATTTTGAATGCCTCCTGAGCATTGCATTGATGTTTCACAAGCAGTTTTTAAAATGCTATGTCAGAAAAGAAGCCACCATGTAGAAAAAATGAATATATGCAGAATAATTATTTTTGACCTTGAACTTTTTTACAAAATTCTCAACAAGATGTTAGCTAGCTTGCAATTGTGTGACGGTTTTTGAAATATCCATAAGATGTCATAGAAGAATTAAACAAGGTGACAGTATCTTGTAAACATGCAGGTCATGCACAATCTGCTCAGTTCCTCTTTGTTCACCTAAAGTAGGTGCAGCCACATCAGTAGCATTTCTCTTTGTGTCCAAATAAGCTCAACTTTTTTTTTGTTAAGTGCTGAATACAAACTCAGCAAAAATTACCACCTCTCTCAAAACCAAAATCTAGTTCTTGTTAGCTCCAATTTTTCAATTGATCTAATTTTCCAATCAAATTAATTGCTTTTCTCTTTAATTTTAATAAAACTGAGATGCTTTAAGAGTTGATTAGCATTTAGGTTACAGAGGTTCGTTGTCGCTCTACTCTCCAAGGCTCCAGATAGACCCATCTCCTATCATATTAAGACAGTAGCATGGTAATGTAAGAGCTGTGCCAGAATAAAAAGAGCTAATACCAGTCAGTTCAAAATTTAAAAAAAAATCCAGAGACCATGTGTTCTACAGAGTGAACGAACCCTTGCAGGTCTAAAGATTAACCTGTTTATAATCTCTTTATCTCATTCAGGTATTTCCAGGGCTCGTACAGCCTTGGTGGCTATGTCTGTATGAGCAGAGGAAGCACAATGAAGGCATAGGCCTGAGCGCTGGCCATCATCTGACCCTGTTCTGGAGGTGCCAGCACACAGACTGGGATGTTCCTTTTCCATGTCAGGCAGCACTCTCTCAGGTAGTGTTACATCATGACTTGGGGACAGTGTGTGTTACTGTTCATCCCCAGGGAGATGTGGGGATGAGGCCACTCCCTTCTGGGTGGTAAATTTACACTCCAGTTCATACATGTACAGAAAAATGAGATGTATCACTTAGCATCAGAGAGAAGGAAAGAAGGAAGGACTGTAAAATTACTCCGAGATCTTTGAAGTGTAAGAACAGAGTACATGTTCTGTGAAAAGAATAATGATGAGAGCTTTTTCATCACTAAGGTGTTTTTTCTTTTTAGTTTCCTACACATCTTTTAGATGGAATAGATAAATTTCAGAGCTACAACATATTTTAAACTAAGATTTACCTGCTGTAGTGCAAGAATTATTAAAGGTTAAAAATATTTTGTCATAAGCCTTGAAAAATCTTTTCCTCACTATCTAATTTGGGAATGCAATTGAGAAAGAAATATAGAACAAAGGTTATTCAGTGTTATCTACAACCATGGATATATTCTATACATAATTTTGTCAAGTAAGATCCATTACATGAACTGCAATTTTGCACATTCTAAATTGCACTACTTTAATCAAAATTAATTTTCAAATATTCTGTCAGATTTTGTTAATTGGATTCACAAGGTAAAGTTGGTACCACCGTTTCTCTTAGGATTGTTAGCAATGATAATCAATGTAAGAAAATACAGCTTCAGAAAATATTCTGAAAGGCAGAGTCTAAATGACAACTTACAGTGACTTTTTGGATTGACTAGGATCTCTTCTATTGAAGCATTTTGAGGAGAATCCTATTTTGGGCCACTAGGCAGTAAATCCAAATCTGAAAGGACCAAGTAAACATTACTGCTGCTTCTAGATGCATAGTGAATCCTCTGCTGAGTAGCAGTGTTCAGAACCACACTCTGTAACTGCAGAGAAACCAAGAGTGTGTTTAACAAAATTCTGGCAGGGCTGCAGGGAATCACAGCTTACCCAGGAGACACACACACAGCTAGGTTAGTTACCCAGGGGACAGACACACAGCTAGGTTAGTTACCCAGGGGACAGACAGCTAGGTTAGTAAGAGCCCACAGTCTAGCTCCTAGGCTTCCAAAACTAAAATATCATAGATTTCTCACCCTGGATTTGTTCAATAACATTTTGAGGATGATAGTTTTAACAGTGCACTTTACCTGCTGCAAAAGGCAATATAAGAGAGTCCACACTTAGAAAGTTTGTGTTGGTGTGTAAATTCCTACTTTCCTTTATTAACAACCACTGAAGGCTAATTTCTCAGCAGAAATCATAATTTTATCCATTTTTCATGCTGTGCTTTCATCAGGGCTGCATTTAGGGGTTGGAAAATCTCATCAGTGAAAGAGTGGCTGCTTTGATTGTTTTTGATAGAATGCTTTAATTAGGTCACCACAAAAATTGTTTTTTAATAACCTATGTCATTACTGAACAAGGGCGATTTAAATTCTGCTATAAGGAGGTTTCTACAGCATCAGACATCTGCTCTAAAACTTACTGTGGCAATATAATCTCTAGACTGCATGTACAAATTTGATTATCTGGAACTTCCAGAAATTATTTCCATCTGATTAAACAGGGACTTTATCTTCAAGTATTGGTGTTGTATAGATTGACCAAAATCTTAACTAATGTCAGATATTACAGCCTATAATCACAAGTTAAGTGGAAGATGAAGGAACCTAATGGCAAACAGAATAAGTATTTCTGGTATTGTCTTAGCAAGTGACCATTTAATTCAGGCTAAAATGGCCAGGACCAACAGATCTGAAGTTTGCAAACTTCTACCCAGTAACACTTCTGAGCTGCATTTTATTTTAAGCAGCCTTAGTACTAATCACTGTTAATGGTATGGGGTGTTGTTGTTTTTTTAACTGCCAAGGCAACATAAATAGTAAAATATGTGGCATTTTAATGGATCCCCTTGCGATCCAGAGTGATAAGACTTTAATGTGTCATACAAATTTAAAGTGAGATCACTGGGTAATGGGGTACATATGGTGATCCTAAAAGAAAAGGTTACTATGGAGAATAATTAAAAAGCCGTTTTAAAAATTATTTTTGCTGCTTAGGTATTAGTTTTAGATGTAAAGAGGGATTTACTTTTCATTACCAGATGTATTGTCACTTTAGATTCTGCAAATTTGTGGTTTGGGAAACTATTATTAAAATATGTCTTGACTGCAATATAGAAGCCTTGGCTTTGATAGGACTGTTCCATACATATCTGAATCTTTTTCCTCTGAGTGAATGACCTGTGGAAGAAAAATGAAGACAGTGAGATTAGCTATGTATCTTCTGTAGTGCTTTGAGAATTAAAGGACAGCCAAGTGACTTAATATTTAGTACCCAATTTCATCCATTTTTCCTTTTGAAGCACCTAACTTTATTTCAGGTCAGTTAAGGACAGTGTCACCTCTAGGAGAATCCAGTTCTCTGCTCTCTGTAACAGATACCTGTTTTTAACTTAAATGATTGCATCAACATTTAATAGGGGTGAATCTGTGCCTCACTGCTTAAATTTTTTATCTGCTAGTGACAGCCTCAGATACAGACATATGATGGTTAATTAATGCATAGGATGTATGGCAATATATATTAAAAAGTACCCAAAATTATTATTCCCCATTACAGTTACTGAGGTAACTGCTGATATCATAACATACAAGAAGAAAATAGTGTTTTGTTCTGGACAAAACTCAGTAGTGTTTTTACAGCTAACATGATCTGGAAGTACAAAGATTCAGTCACTGGAATTGATCTTTTCAACCCATACTAGATGGGTTCTAGATTTCCAATCAGATAGGTTTCTTTCACAAAGACAAAGAGAAACTAGAAAACAATTTAATCATCCTCTGTCTTAAATCTGTTCTAGAGACTAGAGAACATTTCATGCATTTTAACAGTGAATAAATGGAAGCCTGAGAGTACATCTTAGTTTGATTTTGAAGTATCAAATGAGTAAAACAGAAATAAATAGCTGCATGCCCCTAAGCATATGCAAAAGAATATAAAGCCATTAGTAGAGTCTTTATTTCCAAAATAATTCTGAATTCTTCCTGCAAATATTAATATTAGTATAGCAAAAATCTATCAATGACAGTCTGGTTTTATCATGGGATCAAAGCTAGACTATTAGAACCAAATTCTTGGTTGCTGACACCACTATACATATACATATTTGATTAATTTGTAATGTGGATTATAAATTACTATTTTTTGGGCTTTTTTTCTGGTGTAAGAATATAAGCCCCTGTCGTGGGTTGACAGCCTTTATCCCAATATCGTGTGTTGTGTCTGGCAGCTGTGCCTTTTCTCTCTTCCCCCCCCTCGGCCGTCTTGCTGCGGCGGGGCGGGGAAGAGAGGGGGGGAGTGTTTGACCAGGTCGTTTTGGCTTGGGGCTTTTTGCTGCTTGGCCTGGCTAGCCGCTTTGCTTGCTTGCTTTCTGCTTTTTGTGCTGTTTTTTTTTCTTTTCTTTTGTTCCCTCTTTCTTACCCTACCCTGAAGATACTGGACCGGCTCCGGACCTGACCTGAGACGTCCAGGACATCTGGAGCTTGCGAGAGAAGCCTGGTGCCCTCACCACACACAGTCTGTTTCTTTCCTTTTCTTGTGTTGGGGAGTGTTCTTTTGTTACTTGTAAATAAATAGGTTTTGTTTTCCACTTTGCTCCTCCGAGAAATTCCTTCCCGAACCCGGTGTTGGGGGAGGGGTGGTTGGAGGTTTGTTTTGTTTGGGGGGCTCCCTTTTGGAGATTTCCCCTAATTTGTCCTAAACCAGGACAATATACTTTTTGGTGCGTTGGCCGGGAAACGGAGGCCAAAAAACAGTGGAAAAAAACCTATAACAATAATATTTTGGTTTTCGCTATTTTGTGGGCATATTGGTGATTCATAATGTCATTTGGAGTGGAAGCTTGCCGGTATTTCTGGTCCCTAGGGGTTTTTGAAGTTTTAATACTTTTGTGGTCCCTGGGGTTATTTCCTTACCCAAAAATAGCTCTGATGTTGTCCCTAATAAGTAGCTTTTGTAAGCGGGGGGCACTAACCAGAATAGTCATTGTGCTGGTCTTATGTGTCGGATAAAAATGCTGGACTTTATTTCAGGAATGTATGGATTGTTGTTATGGTTGTTTACTCAGTTTGTTTGGGGAGAAGAAGGGGAAGGGGCTTTTCAGCCTTTGTCTTCCTTCTTGTCCTCCAAATTGTTGACATCTCTATTAGAAAATACTGAATTTCCCCTGAGTTTGAAAGAAACCATCTTTCTGGCATTTAATTTATTAAGCCTTTTCTATACTGTCTGGAGTGTGTATAAAATGAAGACTGAGATTTCTAGAGGGGTTAGAGACACTCCTGACTTAGGAGTAAAACAAAGCAGGAAAAATCTTGACTGGAGTGGGAAATGGGAAGACATGGGCCAGACTTTAAAGGAATTTTCCGATCCTATAGACTGGGACTTTCCATCTGATCAAATTCAGGATCCAGTCAAGGTGGCAAAGTATTTGAGGGAGAAGTGCCATGGTAATACTAAGGAGGAAAGGGTTACTGCAGTGAGCTGGGCCTTGGCGTTTGTTTACCGTACTCTGCTAGATACTGTGGAGCAGCAGATAGCAGAAAGGGAACAGGGAGATAAGTTAGTTACTATCCCAGTGACCCAGGCTGCAGCTAACATCCCAGGCTCCAGGCTAGCAGCTGAATCAGACAATAGGCCTCAACCCATGGCTGTTGCAGCTAATACAAGAGGTGGAAAGTGTAAAGGCAAGAGTGATCGAAAGGTGGAGGATGATGATGATGATGATGCAGGAGAAGGACCCTCACCAAAATCAGAGGCCACATCAAGGGGCACAGAATCTGGAGCTAATATTGACTCCTTTTCTCTGAAGGACCTCAGAGGCCTAAGAAAGGATTACAGACGACAACCTGACGAATCTATAATTAGTTGGCTAGTCCGCCTTTGGGATGCTGCAGGGGAGGTTACGATTTTGGATGGTACTGAAGCGAGGCATTTGGGATCCCTGTCAAATGATCCTGTCATTGATCAAGGTATGATGAGGGGGGCTAACCCTCACAGCCTCTGGGAATGGGTCCTAAGAAGCGTAGCAGAACGATACCTGTGTACGGATGATCTCTATATGCAGCAGACACGGTGGAAGACCATAGAACAGGGGATCCAACGCCTGAGAGAGATGGCAGTGGCAGAGCTCATTTTCTCAGATGATACAACAACTAGGAATCCGGACCTGGTACCATGCACACCTGTAATGTGGAGGAAACTTGTGCGACTTGGGCCACCTGAATACGCTTCTGCCCTAGCAATAATGAAGCGGGATGATACATATGAGACTGTGCTCGATATGGCAAAGAAGCTTCGAGCGTATGCAGATGCTGTGCATGGCCCAACTCATGCCAGAATTGCAGCAGTGGAAACCCAACTGCAGAAACTAGAGGACAAAATAGAGGAGAATCATAAGAAACTCCGGGAAGGGATTAAGGAGGACCTTATTCAAATCTCAGCTGTACAAATTAGAGGCCCTGGTGTCCAACGCTGGCGCTCCTTTGACGGGGAGAGAAGGTACATCCCACGGGCTGAGTTATGGGCTTTTCTGTGTGAGTCTGGAGAAGACATGAGGAGATGGGATGGAAAACCCACCGCTGCTTTGGCACAATGGGTGCGTGATTTGAAGAAAAGAGAAAGTATCACCAAAAGGATAGCAGCTCTGGTCGCTCGTAGCCGAGATGTTAAGTATGCTGATGACGATGACATGTCCGATCCCCTTGAAGGAACTTCTAAGGCATATGCCCAAGGAAAGAAGGACAATCTGGCTTAGAGGGGCCCTGCCTCCAGCCAGGAAGAGGCACGGGAGAACCGGGTTTTCTGGAAGGTGTGGGTCAGATGGCCTGGCACATCAGAGCCACAAGACTATGAAGCATTGGTTGACACTGGATCAGAGTGTACCTTAATGCCATCGGAATACGTGGGGACAGAACCTGTTTCCATTGCTGGAGTGACAGGGGGATCACAACAGTTGACTTTGTTGGAAGCTGAGGTGAGCTTGACTGGGAAGGAGTGGCAGGAACATCCGATTGTGACTGGTCCAGAGGCTCCGTGTATTTTGGGCATAGACTTCCTCCGGAATGGCTATTACAAAGATCCTAAGGGATTCAGGTGGGCTTTTGGAATAGCTGCAGTGGAGATAGAGGGTATTAAACAATTGAATACCTTGTCTGGACTATCCGAGAACCCATCTGCAGTAGGACTCTTGAAGGTAGAGGAACAACGAGTGCCAATTGCCACCTCAACAGTGCACCGCAGGCAGTACCGGACGAATTGAGATGCCATGATCCCCATCCACAAAATGATCCGAGAGCTGGAGAGCCAAGGGGTGGTCAGTAAAACCCACTCACCCTTCAACAGCCCTATCTGGCCTGTGCAAAAATCTGACGGAGAATGGAGACTGACTGTGGACTACCGTGCCTTGAATGAAGTGACTCCACCACTGAGTGCGGCTGTACCGGACATACTGGAACTGCAGTACGAGCTGGAGTCCAAGGCAGCAAAGTGGTACGCGACCATCGATATTGCTAACGCGTTTTTCTCCATCCCTCTGGCAGCAGAATGCAGGCCCCAGTTTGCTTTTACATGGAGGGGAGTGCAGTATACCTGGAACCGACTGCCCCAGGGGTGGAAACACAGTCCTACCATCTGTCATGGACTGATCCAGGCTGCACTAGAAGAGGATGAGGCTCCAGAACATTTACAATATATTGATGATATCATTGTTTGGGGGAACACGGCAATAGAAGTGTTCGAGAAAGGAGAGAAGATAATTCATATTCTCTTGGAAGCCGGATTTGCCATTAAAAAGAGCAAAGTCAAGGGACCTGCCCGAGAAATTCAGTTTTTGGGGGTGAAGTGGCAAGATGGATGGCGTCAGATTCCTGCGGATGTTATTAACAAAATCACTGCTATGTCCCCACCAACTGATAAGAAGGAAACACAAGCTTTCTTAGGTGCTATAGGTTTCTGGAGGATGCACATCCCTGAGTATAGTCAAGATTGTGAGACCCCTTTATCTGGTTACCCGCAAGAAGAACAACTTCCATTGGGGCCCTGAGCAGCAGCAAGCTTTCATCCAGATCAAGCAGGAGATTGCTCATGATGTAGCCCTTGGTCCAGTCAGGAAAGGACCAGATCTGAAGAATGTGCTCTACCTTGCAGCCGGGAGCCATGGTCTGTCCTGGAGCCTTTGGCAGAAGGTGCCTGGCGAGACCCGAGGCCGACCATTGGCATTTTGGAGTCAGAGCTACAGGGGGTCTGAAGATAACTATACCCCAACAGAAAAGGAAATCTTGGCCGCCTATGAAGGAGTCCAAGCCACCTCGGAGGTGATTGGTACAGAGGCACAACTCCTTCTGGCACCCCGACTACCGGTGCTGGGATGGATGTTCAGAGGAAAGGTTCCCTCTACCCACCATGCCACCAATGCTACTTGGAGTAAGTGGATTGCCCTCATTATGCAGCGCGCTCGAATTGGGAAGTTAAATCGCCCTGGGATCCTGGAAATAATTACAAATTGGCCTGAAGGTGAAAGCTTTAGTGTCGCGGATGAGGAACAAGAGCCAGTGACCCGGGTTGAGGAAGCTCTGCCATACAATCAGTTACCAGCAGAAGAAACGCGTTACGCTCTATTCACCGATGGCTCTTGTCGCGTCATAGGGATGAAACGGAGGTGGAAAGCAGCTGTATGGAGTCCCACTCGACGAGTTGCAGAGGCTACTGAAGGAGAAGGCGAATCCAGTCAATTTGCTGAAATCAAAGCTATTCAACTGGCCCTAGGTATTGCAGAGAATGAGAAGTGGCCAAGGCTCTATTTGTATACCGATTCTTGGATGGTAGCCAACGCTCTATGGGGATGGCTGAAGAGATGGAAAGAGGCGAACTGGCAGCGAAGAGGAAAACCAATTTGGGCTGCGGAAGAGTGGAGAGATATCGCTACTCGGTTAGAGAAGTTACCTGTGAAGGTTCGCCATGTAGATGCCCATGTCCCCAGAAGTAGAGCTAATGAAGAGCAGCAAAACAACCAGCAAGTACATCAGGCTGCAAAGATAGGGGAGTTGAAGATAGATCTTGACTGGGAGCATAAGGGAGAGTTATTCTTAGCACGATGGGCCCATGATGCCTCAGGCCACCAGGGTAGAGATGCCACCTATAAGTGGGCACGAGACCGAGGGGTGGATCTAACCATGGACAGTATCTCTCAGGTTATTTGTGACTGTGAGACGTGCGCTGCCATTAAGCAGGCCAAGCGGGTGAAGCCCCTCTGGTATGGGGGGCGGTGGTCTAAGTACAAATACGGGGAGGCCTGGCAGATTGATTACATCACACTGCCTCAAACCCGCCAGGGCAAGCGCTATGTACTAACCATGGTAGAAGCCACCACGGGATGGTTGGAAACCTACCCTGTGTCTCATGCCACAGCCTGTAACACTATCGTGGGCCTTGAAAAGCAGGTCCTTTGGAGGCACGGTACTCCCGAGAGAATTGAGTCGGATAATGGGACTCATTTTAAAAACAATCTTATTAATACTTGGGCTAGGGAACATGGCATCGAATGGATATACCATATCCCCTATCATGCACCACCTGCAGGGAAAGTGGAAAGGTATAATGGATTGTTAAAAACCACCTTAAAAGCATTGGGTGGGGAGTCTTTAAAAAACTGGGAGCAGCATTTGGCAAAGGCTACCTGGTTAGTTAACACTCGAGGTTCCACCAACCGAGCGGGTCCTGCTCAGTCTGAGCTCCTTAATATAGTAGATGGGGATAAAGCCCCAGTGGCCCATGTCAGAGGTTTGTTGGGAAAGACAGTATGGATCAACCCTGCCTCGAGTACAGACAAACCCATCCGTGGGATTGTCTTTGCTCAAGGACCAGGTTATACATGGTGGATAATGCAGAAAGATGGAACAACACGGTGTGTACCTCAGGGAGACCTGATTGTGGGATGAGACTCATATATGAATGTCATTGTTTGTTGAATGTGAGACAGAAGGAAACTGTAAGTGTCAAAGGTCTGAGCAAGTAAGATGAGAGGAATGCGTAAGTGTCAAAGGTGTGAGTAAGTGAAATGAAAGTTTTTTTGTTGTATGTTCACGATATGGGATAAGGGGTGGAGTGTCGTCGGTTGACAGCCTTTATCCCAATATCGTGTGTTGTGTCTGGCAGCTGTGCCTTTTCTCTCTTCCCCCCCCCCCGGCCGTCTTGCTGCGGCGGGGCGGGGAAGAGAGGGGGGGAGTGTTTGACCAGGCCTTTTTGGCTTTTGGCTTTTTGCTGCTTGGCTTGGCTAGCCGCTTTGCTTGCTTGCTTTCTGCTTTTTGCGCTGTTTTTTTTTTTCTTTTCTTTTGTTCCCTCTTTCTTACCCTCCCCTGAAGATACTGGACCGGCTCCGGACCTGACCTGAGACGTCCAGGACATCTGGAGCTTGCAAGAGAAGCTTGACGCCCTCACCACACAGTCTGTTTCTTTCCTTTTCTTGTGTTGGGGAGTGTTCTTTTGTTACTTGTAAATAAATAGGTTTTGTTTTCCACTTTGCTCCTCCGAGAAATTCCTTCCCGAACCTGGTGTTGGGGGAGGGGTGGTTGGAGGTTTGTTTTGTTTGGGGGGCTCCCTTTTGGAGATTTCCCCTAATTTGTCCTAAACCAGGACAGCCCCTTATAACATATATGGAAAATAGAGTTCCATCAGCATGAAACAGGTCCTGTGAAGTAGCTGAATTTTAATTAAATTTACATAACTAGTGTGATAAAATGGGTAACCTCCAACAGCCAAAGGAACTTCAGGGCCATCAAATGTGCTTCACAAATAATTGATCTCTACTGTTCAGTTTTGTCAGATAGATAGCAATTCTTCATAAAATAAAGCAAAGATTCATAGACAAGTTGAACAGAGTCACTTTTCTGAATTGGCTTTCAAGCAATTTCTTGGGTCTGATCTTTAGAAATTTTGGCAGAGAAAAATCTCAAAGTATGTAGAAAAAAAAAAAGGAAGCTTTTGGTCTTTCTGTTTTCACTTTTCTTCTTCTCTCAAAAAATTTTTGGTTGTTATTTTCATTAGAAATTACTCTTTTTGCCTAATGAGTGCAATGTTTGTTCTACTATTCTTTCAATTTCTTTTTTGGAATGGTCATCATATTCCAGAGTCGAAGAGAACAGCAGTTAAATGTAATACCCAATCATAAACTCACTTTCTAAAGTAAATATCACTGACATATTATGATGTATTACATTATTGTACTGTATTTGGCTGAGACAGCCCTAATTTTCTTTACAGTAGCTAACATGGGGCCGTGTTTTGGATTTATGACCAAAGCACCCCTAATAATTCAGGGATGCTTTAGTTGCTGCTGAGCAGGGCTTGCACAGCTTCAAGACCTTTTCAGCTTCTCCCTCCACACCACCAGTGAGAAGGCTGAGGGTGTACAAGAAGTCAAGAGGGGAGAGAGCTGGGAGTGATGACTGCAGATGATCCAAGGGATATTCCAGAAGGTGTGGCATCACGCTCAGGATGTGGAGCTGGGGGAAGACTGATGGGCAGGGGCGCACTCAGAGTGGTGCTGTTTATGTGTGAGATGTCTGAACACCTGCCTGCACATGGGAGGTGGTGAATTAACTTCGTATTTTGCTTTGCTTGCATGCGCAGACTTTGCTTTATTTATTAAGCCATCTTGATACCAACCCACAGGTTTTCTCACTTTTCTCTTCCAGCTCTCTCCCATAACCCTGCACAGGGAGGTGAGTGAGCAGCTGTAGGGGCTTAGCTGCTGGCTGGAGTTAAACCACAACAATTCTTTACATGTGTTAGCTGGCCAATAATTTTTACACCTGCATTATATTTGGCAAAGAAACAGAACTTTTTATTTCATCTTCTGTGAGTAGTTCATTTTTCTCTTTGAGCCCTGTGGCACCATACACTCTATCTAGGTGAGTGTGATGGCTGACTTGAAGGGGTCTTTTACTTCATTTATGGCCCATGCACAATCCCATGGTACCGGTTCAGGTAAGATATATAAAGCCCATTCTATCTAACATAACAAAACATAAGTAATGAATATTGAGCCACTCACAAAATATTTTCATGATTGTCTTAAATGCTAAGTAAAATAATTTCAAAATGTTCAAAACCCCTTATATTGAAATACCACAATATTGAAAAATGGCTTCAAGGTAAAGAAAACTTTTAAATCAACCACTTTAAAAAGGCTACGGATTTTTTTTCTTCGGTGCAGAGTCTAGCTTATGAAGTATTCTGAGATCAGCATATGATGGTGAAAAGGTCTAGATAGAGGTTGCTCATTGCATAGTTTGCAATGAGGATCTTTCAACAAGAACATTTCCTTTTGATAGCACTGCAACATGAAGTATGCTTACTAACCCCCATGACAAGTGCAGTGCAAGGGCAGAAGAAGCCTGGTGTAGTCATGTCACCACAACAGTACATCTGTTCTCTCTTATTTCCACTTTCAAATATGAAGTAGTTGTGCTTAGCAGGTGAGCTAGAATGTCCTGACTCATGATTAAACAGGCTAATACATACCAAATACTGAATATATCATAGAAGAAAAAAAAAAGCAATATATTTTGAAGAAGTTGGGTCTTTAAAAAAAAGAGGGAAAAAATAGTCTGTTTGCTGCTCCAGAGTAGAATAAGGAAATATGGAAACAATGTCTTTGACAATGTCTCAGATTCACACTGGATTCAGATTTTTTTTCTGTTGGCTGAAGCCACTGAAGAGTATACAGATATAGAACATTGGTGACTACTGGATGTCTGTGGACCATGTATTTATAACATGCTGTGTGTGGATTCCAGGACACAACCCCTGTATTTTATGCTAAAAGCCAAGCCTGCACCATCTGATTTCCATGCATGACTTTTGTGACAATGAGCTGTATTTTTAGAGTCTCAGTCTGAATGAAAGGCTGTACATCCACGTTTGTAGACGCCCTGAGGAAAGATCAATCCATTCAAGGGCCTTTCTTCTATTTTAATTTCTTTTTCTAAAATACAGTAGTAATGGTAAACAATAAGAATAATTGTGATAATAAAAAGGAAAAAGATCTGAAGTCATGCACAATTACTCACCCCCTGGTGACTGATGCCAGACCTCCCTTCCCAAATCCAGACTGGGCACTGGTAGCTCCCCTCAGTTTATATACTGGCATGAAGTTGTCTGGTGTGGAACATTCCTTTTGGTCAGTTCAAGTCACCCATCCCAGCTATGCTTACCCCCAGTTTCTTTTGTGAACCTCCTCATTGGCAGAGCACGAGCCAAGGGGAAATAATGTCCTTGACTTAGGAGAAAGATGGCCTAGCAAAAACACCACCATTCCCATTCTGAATCCAAAACACAGCACTGCAGCAGCTACTGGGAGAAGCTACCTCTACCCTGGGTGAAATCAGGACAAAAACAAAGTTTGGCCTTAATGAAATTGAAAACCCCAGCACAAGTTACTCAGTTATTTTCCCATTGAAACTAAATACCAATTATTAAGGTTTTAAGACTTGTTGAAGTAGAGATATTCATCTCTACTTGCACAGATTTCCTTTTCTCTGATCTGCAAAGCCCTCCCCGAAATGAGATGGAGCCCAGGGACCAGGCTGTGGGTGGAGGATCTGGGTGGGGCTTGTCAGGGCCATTGGTGCTCATTAACACCTGCAGGTACTCCCAGTCACCCTCTTTTTATAACAATTATGCCTCCAGCTGCAAAAAGAGCAAAAAAAAAAATCACTAACAAGTATATATATTTTATAAAAACTAAAGTGTTACAGGAAAATTTTGTGCTGGCTTTGTGTCAGGCAGCAGGAATATGGGCAAAATCTGACAGGTAGTGGCTGGCCATCTGATTTTTTTCTTATATGAGAATACTGATTTGGTTAAGAGAGCTTTGTCTGCCACACAGCAGATGAATAAAGACAAAATCTGATCTGTTTGACTAGTATGAAAGCATTATACAGATTTTTGTCTGTCCTTTTCTTAGAAATGAATATGCGATCATGAGGAATCAGGTGCCCCTTATTTTGCTTTTTTTTTCTCAAAGTAATAAAAAAATGCAGCATGCTTCTTTTTTCCTCTGAAAGTAAACATATTGATGAACCACTTCAAACAATGCTAATCAACAGTGTGGGAAGCCTGCAAGACAGGACATTGACAGGCAAGGTACTATTACTAATTTATTTGTCTCTTTATGGTTCAGTTAGAGGAATATCTTAGGGAGTGCAGCACATGTCAGTGTTGTCAGATGTTACACCATGGCTGTCATGGTTTTGACTGATGTACAAGCACTACCTGCTCATGTTTGCCCTTCCTTTCTGTGGAGTGCACGCAGGTAAGACAGCTTGTTGGTAATTTTTTATTTAATGCTTTCAGTATCTGCAGCTGCTCTTTTGCTGAAAGTTCTGACAATGAGAGATTCCACCCACCAAGATTCCCAAGCTTTCCACAGCAAGGGCTTCATCATGTAAATAAGGTTTTCCTCTGGGATTCGAATATGACTCACATTTTTTTTCTGATGCCTAGTGATCTTTCCTATAACTGTTCATGTTTTCATGTATTAGGAAATAACAAAAGAAATGAAATCACAGAAATTAAGGGTGCAAATGGTCTTGCACTGCTCAAGAAAAGGTAATTTTCTTTTGAAAAGTTTTTTTTCTGAAATAGACATATCCTAAACCTCACCTTACACAAGAAATAGACATATCCTAAACCACACCTTACATATCCACAACCTCACCTTATCCTAATTTGAAGACTTATATGCAAAAAATTACTGCAACTATGTGTCCAAGGAGGTCTGACATTCACAGACATTAATCCTTTCTCAGACACAATTGCTGGATGAAAAAGGAGGCATTGCTGTTCAGTGTGCATAACCACATGAAGCCTTTAAACATGGCAAACATTTATTTCTTAATATAATAGAGCAAGAATGAAGAACAAGAATGTTTGTGAAAGAAGGGTAGAAAAATAATCTTAGGCTGGGAAGTCAAGTAAGCTCTGTGTATGACAGTTCATGTTGTGGTGTAGGTGTTCCAGGAAACAAAAGAATGTTGCTCCCAGATACAGAAGTGAAACCTTTTCAAAATGTAAGAAGTCATTCCAGACAATACAGAAAAATTTCAGTATACTGTCTGTAGGCCACTTCTCCAGTATGGTCCAGCCAGTGAATCCTAGGAATTGAAGGAAATATCCATATATTGAAAAATGTTTTAAAGCATTTTTATCTAACTATGGAGTTTAATTTGGAACAGAAATTCCCTTTTCCTGTATTTGTTCATGTCTTTCCCCCTCCCCATCTTCTCATCTGAGCAACTGGTTCCACTCTTAGCCTAGCAAAGGCCAATGGAGCAAAGAGCAGATGGGCAGCATTTCTCACTGATCACTCATTTACTTACTAAAAAGTTATAAAGGGCAGTGTTATGCAAAATAAATTTTATTTCTTTTCCTCCAAGAGATTTGAAAATCAGTGTGTAACATAACTTTTAGAGATAGTTTTCTGAGTTTTTATGTTTCTGTTTAGTGTGGAGATTTTGCATTTTAAATTAATTTTTTTTAAATTCTGTAATACAGGTTTTATTATTCTGAGACCATATTTATCTCACCAGGAGCCACTTTTCACTCAAAGGAATGTGGTTTGGCCACATCTCTCCAAGGGATCATAGAATCTCTGTGGTTTCTATGAACTCTAGTGTTTTCAGAATATCTGCTGTGAAAATCGTGCATCCACAAGAACCGAAGCTCTCTGGCAATCCCTGGAGGTAAGCAAGTCTGCATTTTGAAGTGTGAGTAGGAACAGTGATGAAAACATGAGCATTTTTGTAACACATGTATGCAGTTCTGTTGAAAAATTTACCAACTCTCTGGGCTGCTTCTAATAGCAATGTAGGATGAAAATGTGATTGGAAACATTCATAAATGAATATTAATAAAGAATTAATAATATCTGGCAAAATTTGGAGACACAGAAGAAGAAAAAACCAAGTTTTATGTAGAGTTATAGTGCTTGCAACTCAGAATGGATTTTTTTTTAATGCTAGCACAATAATCTTAATTTATATGTATTTGCTTAGCAGTCTGAATTGCCTTCCTTCAGATGCGAAAAGCAGCGTAACAGTATTACAGTGTTTGAGGTCTTGGTGTCTTTCATTCCTTTAAAAAAAATTATTGTCTTTTATTTCTTGAAACCTAAGTAAGGCCCTGACTTTAATCTCTCACTAAGGCCAGCAGTGCCTTCACTTTGTTCTACCATAGCACCTCAACAAGTGCTTTCATTTCACTGCAGGAAGTGCAGCATAAGGATATGTTTACAGTTAAGCACAAATTCACATATATTTGGGAAGGAATGAATCTACATATATGCTTAAGTGCTTTGTTGAAATAAGTCCAGCACAGTAAATGTATGTAAAGATAACAGAATATAGGAGAAAATCCTCACCACACGGAAACTGAAACAACATTTTAAGCTGAACACAGCTTTACTGCAGGATTCGAGGGTAAAAACATAAACTGAGAAGCCATCCTTGGCAAATCTCAGTGAGCTTTGTGCGTGTGTATCTCTTTTGGTGTCTTAGCTGCTAAATACATATTGGTGTTCAGCTGAGTTGAAATTTAGAGTGGCATATTTTGAAGGACCTTAATAAAGATGTCTTACTCTTTAAAATAACCTTTTATTAACAATAATGACAAATGCAACATTTTAAGATGAGAAACTCAGATATTTCAAAATTAATTTTTGACATTGAAAGGGAAATATAGAAAGTTTTCCTTAAGCCATTGCTATTGCTCTCATTAAATATATATATTATTTGTAATATTCCTAGGACATCTTGACTATGAATAATTTTAGGATAAACAGCGTCACAAGGCTACTCAATGAAAAAAGACTGTAGACAATGATATGTGCTAAAACAGGGCATCTTCACTAAGAATTATTATAAGTGACTTTATGACATCATTGTGCCCCCATTGCTTAGGTAAGAAACTGTTATGTTAAATGTTTGTTGACAAAATAAAATTACAGAGGAGCTGCACGGCTGCCTGTGCATTATAATGTTCTGTGAAGTAAAATATTTCATAGCCATTTTTTTTTTCATAAGGCACAAGAGAAAGTTTTAATGATAAACATTTTTGCTGGAAGTTGTTGGACTATTTTCATTTAGTCATAATTAAATGTTAGCCAAAAGCTAATGTTAATATTGGCAGGGGGAATGTTATTTCTGTGGAAGAGGAGCAGTCCTACAGTCTGTCAGTAAGGTGTGTCTCAAGATAAAGGCCAGCAAAATTCTCCAAGAAAGGTGATACAACAGGTGAAAGCCTGACTGCAGCCACTGAAGTCCAATTCTTCTCAGTTTCCAATTGATCTGAAAGATTTCAGGTAGATTTCCCACCATGTTGTAGGGCACAAAAGTTTTTGTCTGGCTATTCAGAGTGATTTCTATTATTGCTGCCATACTGATGTCCACTTGAAAGGCTAAGATGAATTTTAATGGCATAAGTAAGGAAAAAGGAGAGAATTCAAGACAAGGCTAACATAATAGACTATTCTTTATTTGTAAAGCTCTTACTAGATATGTTTTATGAATTACATCTTCAAGGCAGCACATCCATATCAGTTCAAGTATATAATTAATAATAAAAATAACAATACTAGTAATAATAATAATAGTATTGAGGCCACTGTAGGGGAAAATCCTGCTAATTCTAGTGCATGTAGCTCTCTCTGAGCCCCTTCCTGCCTCACACATAGGCATATTTCTATTAAGATAAGGAGACTGTGAGCTCAGATCTTTGTTCTAAACCAGCAGCTGCTATGATTACTGTGGGTTTTGCATATCAACTTCATCCTGTATTAGAGGGGTTTTTTTTATAATTCTTTTGGTATATGCTCATTGGGAATATGTCCCTTGATTCTTTTTCCAAGACCATTCCATGGCAAGGGCTGCCAGGAATGCCACAGGCAAGGCAGCCACAGAGCTAGCAAATTCTGAGGAGAGCTGTATTAAGGAAATTCTCTCCCATTGGCACCAGGAAGCTGGAATTCAGAGAAGGCCATCTAAAATAATCAAAGCATTGAGAAATGAGATCTGTAAGCAATGTTAAGAGAGATAAACATACGTGCTTTTCAGAAGAACTGGTTGAGTGGGAGGACAGGGAACATGAAAGCAATTTTACATAAAAACAGAGTGTAAAAATAGATATTCTAAAAGGAAAAAAATCTTGATTTAATTAACTGTAGCTCACAACAAAGGAAGGAAGAGTCCAAAGCCTGCAGATCTACACAGGTGGTGCTATTAAAAGTAGAATTTGTTCACTGCAAACAGTATGGAAAATAATAATATATTATAAAACACAAAATAAAACCAAAAATGTACATTACCTACATAGTTATAAACCAAACACAGACACACATATATAAGATAGATACATAAAATGTCATATTGTGGGTTCTCAGGATTGCATTTTTATTGTGTTTGGCATTGTCCCAAATGAATTTCTCGAAAAATATTGTACTGTTTGTCCTCTCTTATTTCTGTTTGCACAAAAACTTGTCTTGCATTTCTTTATTATTACTGAATAGTCTACAGGTTTCTTTTTCTATTCTATTAGAATGGTCCATGGAAAAAAAACTTTGAAATTGGTTAAAACTTATACAGTGTTTGGACATATGAATAGACTATGTGTAATAAAATTCAGTAATATTATTAATATAAAATGATGAGCTGTATAACTGTATAATTTAAACTCTGGGATTAACCTATCATTTTGCATTTTGAGGGCATTTTTTCTGCTACATTTCATGGGGTTTAATGTCGTCTTAATATGTCAGATTATCATTTGACCAGTCAATGATTTTCAGTCGATACAGCTTTTATTAAAAGATGAAAAGGCAATTCTTATACATACTATTTTTATGTGTTAGGTTACCTTTTACAATGTTTTTTAATGTTTACACTTAAATTGCAGAATAAATCTACCATTTAAAATGGGAACCAATTTTTTACTTTGTTTCTTGGCTGCAGTTTCTTTTCAGTGGATTGTGATTATATGTGATTTTAATGACATTCATTCAACTAACGAGCTATTGAACATTATCTTGAAATTTCAGCATCAGTGGAGGACAGGTTAAGCTCATTTTTTTGCACATTACAATGAACAAAAATTCTATCTCCTTAAGAGAAGTCCAGAATCTTTACTCTCTCTAAATATCTCCCAATGGTATCTGAAACATAGCTAGCACTCCCTATATGGAGATTAAATAAAATAAAATTTATCCTCAGATAAATATCAGATGGGGATCCTAAGACCCCCTTCAGGATTCATAAGCAACAGTCAAGAAAATACCTTCTGTGTATTAAAATTAGAAATGTAAAGAGATGTAAATGGTTAAGAAAGAAATTTGATATTTCATATAAGTAAAACTATACAAATCACATGTAAGAATATACATGGAATTTTTAGAGATATTTACTTGGCCTGCTTCCAATATTTTAGTTGATGTTGCCTTAAAGAATTTGCATTGGTTCAGAAAAAAATATCCAAAGTTGGTTCTTTATGTAAATTTCTGGCTGGAAGAGAGTACCAAGTAGTGACAGCATTATTTGTCAATGTCCTCCAGTGATTGTTAGCAATGCATTCTTGCACATATTGTTTCAGACAAAAAAATTAGTATTTTGCATTAGCAGAGGATAATTAGGCAATAAGATACAAAAGAGAGTAGGGTTATCATGAGATAAACACACACATGGGGTGTTATGAGGCACAGCCAAGTATCTGCAATCCCTCCAGGGTATGATTATCTCGTGATAACCACACACCCTGGAGTTGCCTTATTGCTATTATAAAATATCTTTATTATAGGAAGAAATGCACATTTTTGTGCTGAAAGAAGACGAAGGTGGCAATTTAGAATGCTGAACAGCAGTTTCAGCTGAGCTGTGTGGTTTACATAGATTAATCTATCCCATTGGAATGTTTCCTCAGCCAAAAAAATGTTCCCTAAATTCAAGCAGTCATAATCTGTAGTGATGTGCAGCTATTTGGAGTATTTGACAAATTCCCTCCTTGGTTCTTATGCTGTTCATTTGGCTGCAACATACGCACACAACAATACGAAGAGATGGAGAGGTGTGAACAGGACAGTGAGCATTCTGAATATTTAAAATATTTCTGAAGTCTGGATTTTCCCTTTTTCTTTCATGCAAACTCTATGTAAACTCTGGAAAGCTTCAGAGAGTTGAATAATGCATCTAAAGCTAATTGAAAACTATTGGGAGATAGAAGTTCCAAAGTAGAAACAATGCCAATAGAGCTTTAAAAGCTGGAAAACTGATGAGCCAGGGAGATGTGAGAAGCCCTTTCCAAGTGGCATGGCTGTTTATCTACCAGGCATAGAGAGGTGATGCCAGAAGGGGAAAAGACAGCTGGATAAATGCACACTGGCTTCTTTGTATGAAATTGGAGTTTTGCCCCTATCATCAGTGGACAAAGGCCATGAGAACACTTAGCACCAGTCCTATGCCTAATAGATTTGTCCATGTGAATGGCCTCTCTGAATTTACAGTCTTGCTTTGCATTTGGGAGCAAAAACAACTTGGTCAGGCTCAAGGTCGACGTGAACTATTCTAACAACATGCTCAAAAGAAACAAATCTTGTCCCTACAGCATTTCAACAAGTGATCATTTCAACAAGTGGTAGGTTAGTTGTATGTCCTATTAGTCGTAGATTCTTCACGAACAATTCTGCCTAAGGTTTTATTTCCATTCTGTCATTTAATTATTTATGGAAATCATCATCATATTCCAATGCAACAGAAAGAACTTCAAGGAGCATTCTGTTTCTGCAAGTTTGTATTATTGAACATATTTTAGGAAGAAATAAGCATTGAAATAGCTCGTAAATTGTGTGTTAAAACATAATCAATATCTGTATTCATGTTTGGGCATAAAAAACACACAAAGAAAGCCTTGTAGAATTTATTTCTGCTTAGAATCTTGTACTTTGGCCTTCAAAATGTGTCAGCTTTAATTTAAGATTGGTGTTTAATATGGAATATGGAGATCAATGCAATTGATTTGATTGAATAAAAAAGTCCTTGAAAGGATATATGGTGCACATTTTTAAATGCAACAAGCCCAATAATTGGTTTAAATGTAAAAATAAATTGTATCTGGAGATATCTATTCCAGCCAGGGGTGATGTTTTATTGGTTTTTGCATTTTACTAACTGATGTGCTTTCATGTAAAATCAATATTGTGTAGTCAAATATATTTTACTTTGTTGTGTAGTAGGTTCAGTTAGCTAAAATACAATTTTAAACATGGCATAACTAACCATTATTTTACAGTAAACCTTTTGTGCAGAAATGAAGGGAAAATATAAAAAGACACTTTTAGCTTCCTAAATATTCTATGTCTTGCATAATGTATAGATTTTTCATGTGCTTCTGCAGCATTTTACTTTGCTAACTCTCAGCCTTTTTAATTAAGTCCCTAGCCATTCCTCTGCAAGTAATTGCCATCTGTGGAATATTAGACACCATTTCAAGTGATGCATATGTACCTGCTTAGCAGAGCTGTATAAAACTAGGCATCATACTTTCTACCTGTACTGAAACTGAAAATGCATTTGCATTCAATTTTTTTAAACCTATCACAATGAGAAAATCTATTTCTCCATTTAGTCAATGTTGACTCTTTTAATACAACTGAAAAGCAGGTTTTTTTTATAAAAAGCCTACAACTCATACAATTCTTTGTTTTTTTCTTTTTAATTATTATGTCTTCCTCATGACTGGGGAGAGCTGAAGTCAAAAAGGGAATCTGACATATCTCACTTTATTAAGTGATCAGGGAAAATGATCAGGGATATTCCACTGCTACTACAGAGAATGTCAGCAAAGGCAGAATGTTATACAAGAGAATTCTAATGGATACAATTCTTCAGTTCAACAGGATACAGTCAATACAATTAGTTTAAAATGGCCATTAAACATCTGCTGGTTTTCTTAAAGTTTGTACCTCTCTTATCATTAAGGAAAACAGATTATTTGAAAAAGCTGTTAGTGTCCAAAGGAGAAATTTGTTTCAAAGATTTATTTCAATGTGGCTTCATAATGTACAGATTGAAAAAGCCTTTGAAGAAAAGGGATTTTTGTATGTACTACTCTAGGGAAGCAGAATTTTATGTCTTTTTGTCCTCAAACTCCAAATTACAGCGCTCTGTCCAGTTTTTATTTTCCCTACTGCGGGATGATGAATAGAGATAGGCTATTTTTCCTCATCTTTCCTCTCTCTCAATGGTTTTGAGGAGGTAGGTAAAATTCTGTGGATTGCTTTGCAAAGCTGTAATTATTGTAGAGACCCACATTTCCACATTAAAAAAAAAAAAAAAATGTTTTCTGCACCATGAAGTTTGCATACAGAAAATTGGTATTTCTAAGTACTTCTTCCAACCCTACAATTCTGAAACACTCAAAAGGTTTTTTAAAAAAAAGTAAAGGACAGAGAAAGTAAATACACACACTGCTTATTGAATTCAACAGAGCAGACAATTTTTTCTGAACTAGCGATTTCATAGACCAGTTTTACACTTTTTAGTCATGCCTTAAAACAATTGAGCACATGCCATAAACATCGAGTTGCTGGAAAATGAAGAGTCGTGAACCATTCAGAACCCAAGTGAACTAATATGTCAGAATGTTATAGCTTCAGAATGTGTGAAGTGAATTCTAAAGCCACTTTGGTCAAGCAGTTTTTGAAGATATTTGTATAAAGACATACATTCTTTCAAACAAAAGATTACCAGGACATGGAATGCTGGTTTTTAGAGAGACTTTGCTAAAGAAAGAGGCTTCAATCTATTTAAATCAAACCTTAAGCAATATTTAGGGCTATTTGGATGGGGATATATTATTATGGAATTCATTATGGTTGAAATGCTACTTGTCTGTTACTGTCATCATAGACAAAAAATTATTTTCCCCTCCTCTTTTGGCTAAAAAGTAACAGAGAAGCTGAGTAGGAAACTTAGATTGATGAGGGCAATGGTAACTAGAGAGAAGAATATTTGAATAGATGTAATGAGAAAAAGAAAACATTGAAAATTACACCACCTGCCTTAAAAACCAACCTGTTCAAAGTGTTACAGAATAGTATCCAAATGGAAGGAAGATGTCCCCAGAGCACAAAAACTTCTGGTGCAAATTCTTTAAACTAGGAAGGGTGATGAACTTTGTTAAGGTTGATGGAAAAACTAAGAACCAAAAACTTCCTTGTGGTTGAGGTTCATCAAGCTACAAGTTTATCCAGTCCCTACTGTAATGGGGTCTTATTTGGGGTAGGGGACAAGGCTTAAGGCAAAAGTATAATCCATCTAATAAAAATATGTGTGTCATGTGAGGCCCACAGCATAACTTGCACATATCATAATGTCACAGTTACAAAACCACAAAAAATAAAATTTCATAAAAAATCCTTCCGTCTGAAATTTTCAAGATTCTTTAATTATTGCACCCATTCACTGCCAATTATACCAGGAAAGGGATGTAATGGTGAGGAATATCTTTTACTACCCTCACATGTTATCAGCTGCTGGTACTGTAGTCTTCACATCTCCTTCATTGGTGTCATTCAACAGTGCAGGAAGCATACTGTCCAGAAGGCAGACATCTTACATATGCTCTAGCACAAAACAATGGCACCTTCAACAATGACCTACTGGTTAACTTTGGTCAAAGTTTTGTACCTTTATAGAGTAAGAAGTCAGCTAAAGCTAAAGGCCAAGAAACACAACAAGGTCATATTTACTGTCCTACAAAATCTGCTGGCTGGTGGATTAGCTCACCAGCATTAATTAGCATTAGTTCATTCCTAGAATCTGAAAAAAGCCCATGAAATGAGATTTTTCATCACTAACAATAAAGCCATGACAGCCCCAATGACTGAAAAAGATCATGGTCGTAAATCTTGCATTCTTCACAACTTCCACTAACTGAAGCTCTCTTTCCTACTCATGTAAGTGTAGGTGCTGCAGGAGAGATTTCAGTCAAAAGAAAGAATTCCTTCAGATACCTACACTGGGTGTTTTTTGTGGGGAGATTATTGATTGAAGGAAAAGCCTTGAATTCTAATTAGAAGTATCTAGAAAAGTTTCTTAAGTATGTGCATGTGAAGGAATACATACAATTACAACGAAAATAAGCAAGAGACATATAAAAGTGAGGCTCATCTCTTTCTCTCTTTCTCTTTCTCTTTCTCTTTCTCTTTCTCTTTCTCTTTCTCTTTCTCTTTCTCTTTCTCTTTCTCTTTCTCTTTCTCTTTCTCTTCTCTTTCTCTTTCTCTTTCTCTTTCTTCAGAGAGTAAAACCAGAAAGACCCTAAGCCCCTGAGCGGAGCCCTTTGCTGCTCCAGGGACTCCATTATTTAGCTCTTTCGGAAATGCAAAGCCCATCCCAGAAGCCAACTCTCCCATGTTCTTCCATTGGAAGATAGACCTAGAAGCTCTGACAGCTGGAAAGTTTCTTTTCTTCTCTCAATAGATTTTGGCATCAGTGAATTTTCTTTAAATGCATCATATCTTTAAATGGCCCTTTTCTATCACTGGCATGTATACCATGATTTTTTGTAGGCAGTAATCATATTTTCTTTCAACTGCAAAAGCTGTGCTTGAAAGACTGCTCTCAAAAGACAAGGCTTTCCATTTCTTTGATAATCTTTGTTTGAAAATATCTTGCAATGTAGAATTAACTGAATTATTTAGGTTTTAATGAAAATGAAGTCTAGTGCATTTCTTTTATCTATGAGGTATGTTACCTTTTAATCTTGTTAGGTTATAGTTTTGGTAAATCCACACTGCATTTCAACCTTCTTACACTTTACATCTAAATTTTTAGCTTTCTGTCATAAAGTCTTCCCTTCCTCGTTTCACAATTAAATAGCATCACACTTGTTAGTTTTCTTCTAAAAATGTCACCCTTTTAATTTCTTTCAGAAATCTGAGAGGGAGGTGATCCTGTTCTCAGCAGACAAACACGTTGGGCTCCAGGGAGAGCAGCCCACAAGTTCATGAGTGATGATGCATGATGTTTTCTGGTACAAACCTACTGCACACAGAAAAAGCCTGACCCAGTCAGGATACAGCCTCTGATCAATAAAGCAGTATTAACAGTGAGAGTTTTTGTTTCCACATCAGATACATCAGAGTTTGATGCCACTACCATGCTTACATAGGAAT
Organism: Melospiza georgiana; assembly: GCF_028018845.1. Taxonomy (NCBI): domain Eukaryota; kingdom Metazoa; phylum Chordata; class Aves; order Passeriformes; family Passerellidae; genus Melospiza; species Melospiza georgiana. The sequence goes on from NC_080435.1 coordinate 34,511,182, forward strand.
ATGTTAAAGAGAAGGAATAATGACAGGAAAAAGTATTTTATAATGTGTGAGGTTGAACTGCAGACCTGATACCCAAAAATTCAAATTTTGCCCCTTCCTTATACTGATCTTATCAGATGTGCAATAATTCAGGAATTGTTCAGAAATAATTTAGTCCATTCATTTATACAACAGGGCTTTTGTGCTATGATATATGAAAGATAATTAATTTTCTGAGCAAACCAGCAAACATCATCAACTTTCCACTTTCATCTTCTTACTTTTAAAAGTAGAAAAAATGCAAGCAGCCACTGACTGGGCTAGAAGACTGTGATAGTAAAATGGCCTTTATTTTCTTCTCATGTACTTCTGCGTATTTGTATTCTTGGGTATAATTGTACAGTGGTTTTGAAGAGTTGAAGAATTTGTCATTTTTAAAAAAGGAAATAGTTACCTCTGTAATGGCTCATTGATCAAGCCAGTTGAATGGATGGATTCCTTACCAGGGACTGTTCATCCAAGGAGGAGAGTTTCCTTTGCTTCTTGCTCTGTAGCCAGAAAAAAAGCGACTAGTTTCTATTCAATCTCAGTGAAAATATTGCTAAGAAACTTTAGAAAGACACAAAAGTTTGTAAATCAGGTTTTAAAATATAAAAACACAGTTTTTAGTGGCAATGATTTCCTGTATATCACGGGCAAAATGTTGGTTTCAGTGGTGATGCATCAGGAGAAATCTAGTGTAGAAGGAAAAAGAAGTTGGACAGTTGTGCTTTTGTAACCATTGAAATGTAGTCTGGCTCAATAAAACAAGGAAGACTGCTGTGCTTCACAACCCAGGTCACGCAGGTGATTAGGTCTTCATTTTTCATACCATCTACCTGCACATTCCTTTAATAATTATTTTTTTTTAATACACCTTAGATGAAGAGATTTTCATGGGCTTTGATGTCATTATCGCAATATCTTTAGCTGAAACTAGAAAAACTCATCTGTAATTCTTAATACTATACAATTGCAAATCACAGTTACTAGAAAATTAATTTCAAACAAACCTATAGACAGCAACTTTGGTAGCAAAGGAGTTTATGGGGTATGTTTTCTAACTAATAAGTTATTTTACATTTCATTTATATATGGTTTTCAACAGTCACCATGTGTTTATGTATTCAGTATGAAAAAAATATTATTTCAAACATTTTCCTGTATATCACATGCTAAATTCCCAATTAATAAATGTAATTGACAAAGGTAATAAAAAATGGCATAGGTGATTTGGCTCAAAATAAAAATAGCCCTGATGATACAATATTCTAAGTGTTTCTTTAGAATAACTATCTTACATATGTGATGGTGGTTTTTTTAGAAAAAATGAACAGAACAGAAACATGCATGTAAGCTACTTTAAGTACATGTTTATTTGACTATTTAAAGCTCCACTCATAATTAGGATGGGGCTTTCCACTTACACCAACAGACAAAAGACATAATGTTACACAGCAGTTGGCCATTTTTTAGTTTTGAAACTTTTCTTCCCTCCAGCCATGAGCTGTAATGTGTTCTGACGAATATAGCTAAATGAGTTGCTTCTTGCCACAATTAAAGGGGACAGAAACCCCTCACTGCCATCACTGAAGCAGCAAAATTAATGACAGGATTGACAGAAAATGAAACCTTTCCTCAACATCTCTTCTTATCTTCTTTAATGGGGATATTTGCAGTAACATTGGTTGTATGAAGAACATTATTTTCTTGATTTGCGGTCTAGAGTAGATATTGCTACACCTGGGATTCCTAAGATTGATCTACATCTGACTTGGATCAAGCAGATCCCCTGTGGTGCTTTGCCTGGTCTTATTACCTCTGCTGCTAGATGGCCTGCCTTGCTCAGGGAAGACTGTTTTTTCTCTTTTCCCACCTGGGTTGCCTGCTAGAAGTTGAAAGTGAGCAGGAAAGGTCCAGGTTTCAGCTCCAGACCTTTGCCACCCTTGTCCCTGCATTGCCTCTGCAGCTATTCACAGTCAGTGGTTCTAGCAGCCCAGATGTCATTGCTCCAGCAGAGAGCAGCCCCTCAGCACTGGCTCAGCTCAGCTGCTGATTGCTCTGTCACACACTGTCTTGATTCCCTCACTGTGTGTCAAGACGCTGCTGCAGAATGAATGCTCTAATTCACAATGAAAGTTACAATCACAAGACAAAATGGACATGATAATTTGATACCGACAGATCCCCAAACTGGCATTGACTGTGCAGAATTTCCCCCGCCTCCTTTCTTCAGCTGTCTCCTTTTTGTTACAAGGACAAACTTTGGCGTACCCAGTCACTGTTATTTACAAATTACCTGTGGCTGATACAACAATGATGGTGTTTGAATGCTGCTTCTATCAATGTCACAAACATGACAGTCATTTTTAGATGAGAATACAGAAGAAAAATTAAAAAGACCTGTTAACATTAGTTTGAATTTTAGAAGGCTAAATGAATACAGTAATATATTTTGAAGGTGCCATTGTTATGCTATCTGACTTGCACAAAAAAGATCAGAGATTTCATTCTTCCCATAGCACAGAGTAACCCACAGAGGTATAGCAGATTGTCTTTTGGAAACACCCATTTTGATTTAGAGATTTCAAGTGATGAAAAAGATTACTCTATCACTTGAAAAATTGTTGCAAGAGTTAATTGTCCCCACCATCAAAAATCACCTTTTATTTCCAGGCTGGGCTTTACTGACTTCTACCTACCATTGGACATTATATTTCTGTCTGCAAGATGAAACAATCCTCTAAACAAAGTTCTATTTAGCTAGTAACAGACCATAGAAAATTTTGCTTTCCTTTAACTTCTGTGACTATTCCAATAGGCAATTTTCCTAATAGAATCATGGAAGGTAAAGGTGAGTTGTGACCAAGTACAATGAAATAAATTGTATTTCAGACTGCTGCTTATAAAAATGTGCTTACTAAAGAAACATCTCCAGTAGTTAGCCAGCCAGCAACTCCAATCTTACGTTTGGGAGTAAATTATTTTCTTTAACATCTTGTTGAATTATTTCCTTTAATATTATATGACCTTCATTTAACTGTTTGTCTTTGGGTGGTTCAATGCTCAGAATTCATTTGATTTAGTATTATGTGCAGAAAAAAATACTTGAAATATTAGTATAAGCTTGGGGTTTTTTAACTAGCAACAACTAATCAGTTTGCAGACAAAGAATACACATATAAAGCAAATGTTTTCATTGGTTGACTTGCTGATTTCTAATTAAAGGTTTTGTATTCCCAAAGCATAACACCTTTAATTTTTTTTATTTTTTTTTTTTGGTAGTGGAAGGAAGTAAAGTGATATAGTGCTGGTATCTTTTGTGCAGTGTCTTGTTAAGAGAATGTCTGATCTAGGACGGTTCCTAGATGATAAATCAAAATTGGTTTCCAAATGTATTCTTTGGTTTTATCCCCCACAAAGAAAATCCAATAGATGAAGTAAGAAGTAGTGTCAAATGTGTAAGTAAATGTGTTTGAGACTAAACCTTTTGTTTCTGCTCTGTAGATTTTAAATAAGATGGGTTTCAGCAATATACGATTTTCTCCACTTCTACTTATAATAGGATTGTTGAAGAATGTTTATCAGCTAAAAGACTTGAAAGCCCACAGCCAACTGACCTACACCCATAGCTGTAAAACTTATATGCCTTCATCAGTTCTGAGTCTTCTTTGCAGGTAGCAAGGTCTAATTTTGCATTCTAAAAATTTCTTTTAATATGCTGTAAGGTTCACTAAGTTTTCTCCCTTTTATTTACAATAGTGTCAGTATTGGTCAGCTCACCTTGCAGTTGATATTTACTACACTGAATAAAACAAAGTCCCTTAGCCTCTCCAAATAGCCCCTCAAATTTGTTGTATCATGAAGAAAGTAAGTTCTGGTAGAATCAGTATTAATATTTGCATGTAAAAAGAAATTCTGTATGGATAAGGATGGGTTTGTGGAAGGAAACAGAACATCCATATTGAGGTTATATCTCCTGCTGATGTAAACATCAATTACAATTGGATCAGAGAGCAAGATGTATCCTCACGTAAACCTCCTCTGGAATACAAATTACACATCAAGTAAAATTTATTAGTAAATGGCAAAATTCTTTCTTTTTCTAGCCATCAGTACATTATTTATCTTCCATTTTTTAATTCTTTTCAATGTTTAATAAAAGCAGTAAGAAGCCTTTATGCAAAGATAGCAGAAAATGATCTGCAGCTGTTGTCCTTGATGTCAGTGAATTAATAGTGTAAAATCTTGAATTTAATTTTTCTTTTCTATGCTGCATTTTTTTTAAACAATTAGTTTATATAGAAGTATAAAAATGGATATATAGAAGTATCCAAATCTCTGACCAAACATGCTGCTGACAAATGGACAAACATCTTATTTGAGAATGAAAGAGGGATTTGGCTCTTTTTCAGAGCAGGGCAGGGCTGTGAACTCTGTGATATGCCTAAGATTTTCACAGAGAAAAGCCTTTCCAAATAAGGGTAGTGGTTTCTTTAGGTCTGAGATCTCCCTGTGAGGCCATGCTTAGGAGGTATTTTGCAGATTAGGTGGTCATGGTTCTGTTCTGCACATTGTGGTGGGAAACCCCTCTGCAATCTCCCTGGCTGCTGTGTACCAGCTGCTGCTGCCTGCTGTGAGCGAGCAGTTCCCATGTGCTTCCTCCTCCTGCTGAGCTATCAGGCTCCAGTCATGAGAGCAGATTCACTTCTTAGCAGATATATCACATTAATTTCTGTTGCTCAGCTGAGTCATTATGTAATGTAATTGTTGGCCTTTAATGAATCAGTTTTGTTTTTTCCATATATTCACATTTTAATTCAATTTCCAGCAATTCCATCTAGATCAGTGTACTAAACATATGCATGAAGCTGAAAAAAATCTAAAGCCACATGGTGTCATAAATTTTCAAAATCAGGAGATTAACCTATCCATAGCAAAATAATTATACAAGAACAATAGTACATGACACAAACTTTTAAAAGGTTTGTGTAGTGAGATTGTATTGATTTGCAGTAAAGCCAATGTTTGTGCTTTCAGAAGTAAAGAGCATGTAGCTGCAACTTTAATTTTTGGAAAAAATGTTCAATTTTAATGTACAGCAATCAAAATAATATATACATATGTACAATTTTACATATGCAGAATATTTATTACAAAAGCAAATGGTCATTTTCACATAAGATAACCACAATTGTGGGGTTTTTTGTAGTGCAGACTGCCACACCACAGCAAGCATTACAGGCCAGAGAGAATAATTCAATGTGGGAGCTCCCTACTTTGTGAATAAATCAAGGACTTCAGTTCAGATAGACCTATTCAGCCAGGCTCAAAGGAGAGAAGGCACAAGGGATAAATCACACAGGATGCTGCTCTATCTTGGCTTCTCAAAATTTTCATGAACAGAAAACACTCAGTAGTACAATTACCGTTCAAAGCAATACACCATCCAGTGCCAGAATTGTCACATAAAGTCATGTTTTGCTTCATTTACTGCCAGATGCCATTGCTCCCAAATGATGTCTTTCAAGAGACAATGCCTGGCATTCTAGATCATTGCTGTTCCGCAACAGCGCAGAGTACAAGGCACAGAATCTCGCAGATCTAGAAAAACAATGTCTCATAACAATCAGGCAGCACCTTTAGAATTAGCTTTGACAAAGAAATTCTAACAGAAATATTACTGCTTAACATTCTAATTGGCCATTACAACTCAAAACTTCAACTTCCATATTTTGTTGGATTCAACAAAGTGTTTTATAATGGTGTTTTTCTCTTAGACAAAGAAAATTTTGAGAACTAGACTTCTTTTGGGATTGCCATTATATTTCATTTTGAGGGGTTCTTGAAATATTTTATATATAGAAAGGTCTTTTCCTGAAATAATTTAAATTACATAAGTTTTCTCCCCTTCTTTTCTTTATATATGAAATTTAGAGAGGTCAGTTTCATGAATAAAAATCCTGAGAGCAAATTATTCAGAGATCTCTTACTGGGTATTTTTGGTGGAACAGCAAATTCCATAAAACAGTCAGAACCAGGAGAGCCTCCAAATTTCTTCTCAAAAAGAGCTCATCATTTTAACAGGTTCTTAGTTACACTTTGAACTGGTTAGAATTGTCCAGCAGAAATTTCAATGAGTTAATGTGAATTCTGAACATTCTGGAAAAACCTTCATTAAATTAAATTCGAGCATTCAAATAAATATCTGGGAATCTGAGAAACAGCAGTTAAGCTGACTTGGTAAAGCATTAGTTGAAAAAAACATGAAGGAACTAAAGACTGTTTAGTTCAGTTTGCTAAATAAATGTTTCAAGCAGATAGTAATTCCTTTCACTGATTTTTGCATTGTTCTGCTTCTTATGTCCTGGATAAAATTTTCAGGGAAAAAAAAAAAATCAGGACTCAATCTCCTCCTCCTTCTCTAGTTCCAAGTATTTTGTCTTTTGACCTGCGTATTTATCTAATACGCTCAATTCTCTTTTTTTAAGATCAAAAATATTATGAAGGAAACTTCAGAGAGAGTTCTGGAGTACAGTTATGAAATCTGACATATTGCTAATATTCATGACACAGGTCCCTTCCATCAACAATACTTATCCTTCTGAAGTTAATTTGCGTACTGTATTTTAGAAGATATTTTTTACTTTTACTTTTCAAATGCATCATCTTCTTATTGTTATGCTTTTGTACTATGGACTATATCTCTGTTTCCTCAAGTTTTTATAGCCTAACTCTAGAAGGGCTTTAAAGTGAGTCCAAAGACTACATTATTGTGACATTCATTTTTCATATTTTCTGTGTAATTTGTGATACATTTCCAATTTTTTCTTGATAACTAGCTTGCCAATTTTTTTTTAAACTATTCTGTGCATTTGGCAGGAATTCATATATTTTGAAAGAATTTTTATCAGAGATAGATATCTGTAATACACAGGTAACTTTTATTATCTAGGATATACATTTCTCTTGGTTGGAGAGAAATGCTTGCACATCCCTCTCCAAATGTTTATACAATATCTTCTGAAATTATGGTTTCTGTTTACATTCAAGCTGCCAATCAAACACGATTCCACAGACAACAGTAATTAGCTGTGTTACCCAATTAGAAAAGAGAGGAAAATATCTTGTTGGCACTCACAGTATTACTTGACAGACAGCTTGAATATAACTTGTATTTCGAAAAGGTTTGTTGGAAAAAAAAGATTTTCAGTAACTAATGAAGTACTGAAGAAATTTACTTTTTTAAGGTTGAAAAGTTTGTAAAAAAGGACTTAAAAGATTCATTGTCAATCAGTCTTTGCAATCTGAATGCATACATGGCATTTTTACCATTATATTAACATTCTTGTCCATTTGTGACTTTAGGATTTTGCTGGTTTTGGCTGGGATAGAGTTAACTTCCTTCACAGCCGCTAGTGTGGGGCTGTATTTTGGAATTGCTCTGAACACAGAGTTGATATGTAGAGCTGTTTTGAGTTGATATGTAGAGCAGGGCTTGCACAGAGCCAAGGCCTTTTCTGTTTGTTCTGCCAGGCTGGTGAGGCAGCTGGGGGTGCATGGGAGGCCGGGAGGTGACACAGCTGGGACAGGTGACCCCAGCTGCCCAAAGGGACATTGCACCATGCTCAGTGTGTAAGGCGGGGGAAGAAGGAGCAACGGGGGACATTTGGAGTGATGGTGTTTGTAACAATCACCCCTGCGGGGTCCCTGCTCTCCTGGGCATTGCTGAACACCTGCCTGACCATGGCAAGTGGTGGATGAATTCCTTGTATTGCTTTGCTTGTGTGCTTGGCTTTTGCTCTCCCTACTGAACAGTCTGCATCTCAGCCCGTGGGTTTTCTGGCTTTCACCATCCTGATTCTCTGAGGTACTTGATGCTCAGTGGCTGGCTGGGGTTAAATCATGACAACAGTAATGGAAAACTCTCTCCAAATCCCAGAAGAACCTTTCTTAAAAATTGAAATTTTTGGCTTTTCCAAATGTTACATGTATGAGATTCTGGGACAAACTTTATTCAAATAAAAAGAAATGGCCAATTAATATGCTGAGAGAATCTAATCTACATATCTAAATATAATCTGTAGAGGATTTTTTTAAATCGTTTATTGTTATGAGACTTTAAGCCACAATGAATTAAAATATAAGTATTTTGTAAAATTAAATTATTTATTCTTTTTTTGGTTTTGAATGAAATACTTCTACCATCTTAGGAAAAAACCTTCAAAGTTAAAACCAGAATGCTGAAAAAATAGAAGGGTTTTTATATTTTAAAATGCCTTGTTAACAATTTTTGAGAATTTGAGAAAAATCGGGAACTTTTATTTTCAGAAATGTTTGGTACGAACAATATTCAATCATTTAGGAGACTTGCTTGTGCACTGTTTTTTGGTGGAGACATCACAGGGGATGTCACTCTATACTTTTTATCTTGAGGGCTCCACTAAGATTTTCTTAGGCTCATTGGAATGTAGCATGATATTTGTTTTTAAACATATGAATAATATAAAAGCATATATAGGTCACACAGATGTGAAACCAATCGTGGACGCTTTTTGCCCTATTAAAAATAACTTCTAATGTAAGGTTTAAACTTGGGATGCACTGGCCAGGAGGCTCTCAGTAAAGCTTAACTGAGCTGCCTAAGCATGTGAACGTAGACCCCAGTTGCAAATGACTTTGAATCCTGCAGAGAAACAAGGTGGTCTCACTGCTGAAAAGCTTCAAAAGGATTTTGGATTTCAGGGAGCGTATTCACACAGAACAGGAAAGCACTTTACATAACAAGCTTTGCATTCACACCTTTCAGCTATTTTGGTTTTAACTTTCCCAAGTTCCCCAGGTTGACATGCCCCAAATTCATGCATGTCTGTCTAGGGTGTAAGTCTGTTGCTGGTTTTACAATGTGCTTTGACAAATCATGAAGAGACCAAATCTTCTTTAACAAATTCTTTAAGGTTCTTATTTTAAAACCAGGTTTGAACCAGGAATCCAAACCTATCCAAATCACTGATGTTTTGATTTTCTTAGTATTTCCTTGTTAGAAATAGCTTTATCCTTTGTTATAATTGTTATAATTAGGGGCAAGATTTGGATTTTTTTCAAAGGAAAAAACTATTGCAACATTTTACTTCTTGCCTGGACAATGCACTATTAATTCCAAAGAAGTATTTTTGACATTAAAATGGATTTGCACTGAAGGCCAAACCCCACCTCCATATGCATCCAGACTACATTACAATCTAATCCATCACATTATACATTTATAGGTGTCTACCATTGCTGGATTGCTAAAACACTCAGCCATAAAAAAATGTCCATATGAAAAGCTGGTTTAAATTTCATGCATTTTTACTTACAAAGTGTCTGGTTAGATGAGCATGAGCTTCTGTGAAAGAAATCCTTTTGGAACATGAATATGTAAGAAGCTATGAAAATTACATGAACAGCAGTTTCTCTATTACCTTCTCTGTATTCTTTGCTGCTAGGTGAGTTTTAGACTCAACTAATTTGCAAATATCATTAAAATTCTTTTCAAAGTTTTATGGCATTGCATATTAGTAAATAAGAACACTTTCTTTTTGATGTAAAAACATGTGCATAGCTGATTTCCCAGATGAGGAAAAAGATGGCTCAGTGGACAATAAAGCATCAGCTGTGAACTTACTGTACATACTAAATTTATTCATGCTGGGGTATATTTTCAAAAGCAATGTGAATGGATGCATACCCACAGCTTTGATTATTTGTTAATGGGATTTCTATGAGTGCCTTCCATTCATGCTCTAGAAAATTATCACTACTTGTCTGTCATAAAAATCTGCTTTATTTCCTTATTTATTTGTTTATTTCCTAATATGAAAAGTAACAGCTTAGAGAGCATGATGGAATGGCTTGTGTTGTAATGTCTTGAAACTCGAAGATCATCAAGCTCCAACCCCTCTGCCATGGCAAGAGACACCTTCCACTAGACCAGATTGCTCAGAACCCCATTCAACCTGATCTTATATGTTGAAATATTTACCAGTGAGAGAAAATAATCTTGAACTAGGTTTCTCAGCCTTTGCAGCTGATTTTGCAGTAATATTTTCCATTTTCTGTAATTAGAATTAGCACCACTAACAAAATAATGAGTGACTGAACAGACATGACAGATAAAGTACTATGTATAAAGGGAAATTTTTTAAAAGCAATATTATTTATATAAGTCTGGGATTATTAAAAAACAATACTATGAAAAAATGTCCCATTACAGCATAAATGTGGTATAATATGATCTGGTGGTATAAAAAAAGAATATATTTTAGTTTTAAATATTGTGCTTGTGAAAGATAATGCACATATACCTGTCTTAGAATGCTCATCTGTCCCAAAAAGCTAATAGAAAGGTATATTAAATTCAATATTGTTCTTTATGAATAGACATACTGTGAAGTTTCACTTCACAGAGTGCATCTGGATTCTACAGAGGCATTGTTTGTTCATGGGATAAAAAAAATGCAGATTTAATACTGCTTCAACATGCTCAACACTCTTAATGCTGATGTCCTTCACAGAAAAGGACAAGCTCTAGTTGCCAAAATGCATGTTTCCACTTGGAGAGAATGAGCTTTTCCTTTTTTAATTTCCTTAGCTCCCTTTCTTTTGTTCTTCTCCTCAAAAAGGCTAAGAATTTAGATCACAACACCAGCTGAGGTCTATAGCCATAGAGAGCTGTGCACGGAAAGTCCTTCTGGAGACATGCTGCCCCTGCTTGTCAGCCTCCCAACTTCAGTGCATGAACATCACAAATGACACGTCAGGAAAGCCCGGGCAAAACAAATATTGCTGTTTGGCAACTTCTGGTTTTGTGGGACAGAATTACAGAAGAGTATAGCTAGAGTTTCTATTAATCTTCTCTTCCTCCTTCCCCCAGTGTGGCCAAACCTTACTCCCCAAAGAGCAGGAATGTCAGGCAGCCAGCACCTCTCCCTGCAATTATAGCTTTCATTCTTTATGCATGATCACTATGGGGAAAAGTATTGAGAATTACAGTATATAAATTCCAAATAATTGAATTTCTAATTACAAACTAATGATAAGGGCATAATGACGAAAAAAGATAAGAAGTCAGAACACTGGTAATGCATTCATATTATACCCAGCAATACACCATTTCTAAATGCTATATATTTGGCCTTTTTCCTTTCCATATCTCTCTAATGTGTTTAAGATTACAGAGATTTTATCAGACATCTGGATTTTAGTAATTAGAGTATTTGAACTAATTTTGTGTTATTCAGGACATTCAAAATAATGTTTTGATAAGTTCCAGAAGTTCTTCACTTTGCCTGGGTAGAGCAGGTTTTCTGCACAGCAATGTAATCCAAACCTCAGACATCTTTTAGATCCCTTTATCAACTCTATTGGGAGCTTTTTGGCAAGCATTTGAGGATGAAATGCGTTTGAATATTGGAGAAACCCATGATAAGATGAGTTGCAAAAACTTATTCAAAGATGCATACTTAAAAGATGAACAGCAAAGGAAGATGAAAGGGAGGGTATATGTCATACAGTGCTCTTGGGAAATAACAAAGAAAAAAAAACCATGAAAAACCCATGGGCCGTGCTTGTTCTGGACCACAGGACTAGTAATTGGGCAAAACTAGCTTGGGCAAAAACAATAAAAAAATTCCTTTTTGGATCAGTTTTGAACAGAAATTATTGACATACACCGATTGAAATAACAAAGTATGTTGTCATATTTATTTTGCCAAATTGTTGAAAACTGCTGAAGGATTTTCTGTAACCTAAAAACAAGTATACTCCAACGTATATTTATATTTCTTCATGTCATGTTACTCAGTATAACCCAATAGTAGATTTTTTTAAAAACTGTTTTTGAGAAGGTAGAAGCCGTGAGAAAAGTACATAATAATTTAACTTAAAAGTACATGACCTTTCTTTTCCTAAGACAGATCAGGGAAAGTATTTCCAGGAATGGTATGTGTACAGCTTCAAGTGAATGTCTTGGTACATATTAAAAGATATAAACTTGCACAGAGCAGAAGAAATTCTGCTCAGCTCAGTCAGACAAAATACAACAGACTGAACAGGAAAGCACTAATATTTTTTAGATGTGTAATGTTCTTACAAATGGCCCATGCTGTGCTAATAAAACTATTGTGACTAGGAGCTTTTGCAGTGAGAACTGACAGATGAAGCAGAGTTAAGTACTTTTTCAGACAAGCTACTACAGTAAATCATTAAAGCGCACAAACAATCATCCTTCATCAGCCTGGGATTTGTTTTATAGCAATTGCAAATCGAAAACAATGTAAACAAACAAATCGACAACTAATGAACATTCCCCCACTGCTCACTGTAAATAGATCTACAACTTTAGAAGAACACTTTATCCAACACATTGTCAACTCATTGTAAACACATCTACAACTCATAAACAACTCATTACCCAGTATGTTGTCACCTCATTGCAATTAAAGTTGAATGCTAACTGTACTGCATTTCCTTGAACTGAATCAATTCAGAAGCATGGAAGAAAATGTCTGGATGTATTAGTTCAGTAAGTTTCAGGACTTTTATGAATATCTTCCTTGTGTAATTGGAGTTTCTTTTGCAGTTTTTAATGCAAAACTTGAACAAAATTGCATCACTTCCTATTCTAGCTTACATGTAGATTTATTCAGTTAGACTTCCAATTTACATATAACAGTTTCTATGGAAATTTTTTAAATGAGAAAATTATTCTCCCAAAGGTTGTAAAACTCATGAGTTTCTTTGGAATTGTTCTGCATGAACTATATTTGACAGCCTTATTTTATTTATTTATTTATTTATTTATTTATTTATTTATTTATACGTTATTTACTGGCTTACTTTCTACACCACTAGAAATTTCAACTTTCTTTTAAAATCATTATAGGTATCAATTGGATGTGATAGCTAGTGAATGAACTTCAGCACCTCTTAAAAATAGTTTTGTTATTAAAAAATCGTTTACCTTGAAGAAAACATAACTAAGAAGTTTTATGTGTGGTGAACATAAATCTGAAGATGAAGATATTAGGATTTAAGAGCACACTTCACATACATTAGACTAGCGATTGGGCCACAGCTTATGAGAACTGGAAGTATCTGAAAATAGTTCCACAAACTCTTCTGCTGGGCTTCATGTACACAATCTGCTGCTTTACAAATATGACCTCTGGGGCAAGAGTTGTCTTTTTTATCCATATTTAAATAGTGCTTAGTATAAAACAATTGAATGCTTTACAGGGCTGCAGTGCTACAGATATTAATGAGTACATGTAGTAGACAGATGCATTTAGTAATGGATCACTACATTATTATAATCATATTTTAAGAATATTTCAGTTTCTCATACAAAGATCCTTTAGCTTCCAAGATACCAAGCTTCTCAATTTGTTTTAGACTTGCTGCTTTTTGGTTACATGATGGAATGTGATGCTAAAATTGGAAAGACTGGCTTACAGTGCTGTCGCACACAGGATCATAAGCATAATATTCTCCATCATCTCACTAATAAGATTTTTTAAAATGTCATTTTGCAGAATGTTTATTATCAATATCTTCTATGTTATACTGCTCTAGAGCTCGCTTATATGTATTGGTCTCACGTGTCCCATTGGCATCCAAGTAGCTTGCAGTGCATACATTGTTCAAGGAGTTTAGCATGCCAGAAACAAATCAAACTGGCTTAAAAAGAAAAGACACTCCACATACAGAATATGGTATTTCTCACTGTGCTTTCTTCAGCACCTATTTAGGCAGTGGCTTCAGCCAGTTTTGGAGAAATCCACAACTCCTGTCCTTTTGCAGAAGGGAAAACATCAGCAGTTGCAACGGGCACCAATAGCATCTGCTTATACCAACACAGGCATCTGTCTCACAGTTTTTAATGTTGAGGTTTTCTGCTTAAAATGTTACTTGTATTTGACAATATACTTTCCAAATGGTCTCTCAAACGTCCTCACTTTTGGGGAAAGAGGTCAGCTGGAGTAATAAAGTGGTAGAAGCATTTTATATGTTCAAGTTTTGATTATCTCCCTCCTCCATTGGCCTTAGCAGGCAAATGTTATGCTGATGTGATAGAGCTATGGTGAGAGAAAAGAATCGGTAGTTAATCATTATATTTCTAGAGTTCTCACTGATTAGAAAGCACAGTCCTACAATTAGGAAAGTTTAAAAGGACTCTGAGTTGACTGTTTCACTTCCTAACTGAGATAGGAAGTAAAATTCTAGGAAGTTAATGATCATCTGGAATGGTCATTGAATGATCTATTACCTATATTTATTACAAATATGAACTCACTTTTCAGCAAAGTGAGTCCATTATGGAATTTCTGAATTAGCACTAAGAGCTGTAAAGAGCTTTCTCAACCCTTTTTGACTTTTTACCCATTCACATGTGAACTTTGCAAATGTAAACATGTAAGTTTTTTTCCCTAATCAGTCCTCTTGTAGTCCTTATGAACTTTGAAAGTTATTTCTTAAATATAAATAGTTAAACTGATAAAATGTGAAACTAAAAATGAAAGAAAAAATGTCAAAGGGTCCAATAAATATTCACATTTGAATTTGGAAAGATGCTGTGTCTCATGTTGGCATATCATTAAGTTTTGTCTACTCCAATGGTTATGAGACAGAAACCTGTCTTTTAGGACATCTCAGGACTATAGTTTTCTTTTAAAATAGAAAAAAATGGAAAGTTACTTTTGCAATTGCCTATTTCTTTAGTATATATATCATAAAACAGTATCTAAGGATATAATTTTGCCTCCAAGACATAAGCCTGAGAACAGGTCATATTTCTGTTTAAAAGTTTTCATTTAACTTGCTGATCAGTTATGATCTGCATGAGGGAATTCCTCAATTATTTTTTATAGAACATAATACTAAATTTTTCACAGTGGTTAATTCTAACCCTGACTGATAATAGGTCATGTTGTCCCTAAAAAACAGCAAGAAACTTAGAGTCAAATAAATGTAAGAGCCTGGAGAAAAAAAAAAGAAATTATATTAAAAAAAAAAAGAGTTGTTTAAATATATTGAACCAAGAAACTGGTTCATAAATCAAGAGGGTTTTTTTAAGAGTCATAATTTAATCACTATAACTTTTCATTTACTCTTATGTTTGCTTACGTGTCATTGGATGCAGATATTCTATGCCACTGAAAATTATTCCCACCAAAATATTGTAATGTATCTTTTGTTCTACATTTTAAAATAGACTGACATATAGAGGAAAGAAACCAGAATTATAATGTGCCTTTGTAAATGTAAAAAGCTTAATAAATCACAGAAGTGAATTTCTTATTCTTCTCAGAGAGGAATTAAATTTTTGCATAACTGGTTTTTTTATTACTCTATTTTCTTTTCTTTGTAGGGCTGAGCAACCCACTGGAAGGAATCAGTAGTTTATTTTAAAATTGCACAAGTCTTCAAATACATTTTTGATTTTACTTTGTGAGTTCTATATCCTGAATAAAAAAAAAAAAGGTTCTGTTTTTGGAATATTTTAAGAGTGATCATGGGCATTTTTTTGAAAAATTGAGAGAAACATGATTCAGCCACCAAAATATTTATAAACCTATATACAGAAACACCAAATCCACATGAACTCAAAGTTGCTCTTCCTTTAGCACCTAATATTTACCAAATTCTTACTAGGACCCTAAAGGCTTCCTTCTTGCTGCTGATAGCTACTTTAAAGTTTTGAAGTGCAGCATTTTTCATCAGAAACCAAGTTCTAATCTTTGGCACAGGATTTTTCTCGAACATTTTAACAAAAAACCCACAAAAAAGTTCTTGGATTAAAACCTTTATACGCCACAAGTTGTGCTGTACCTATTAAGTATAATTTTATTTCCTAGCTAGAAGGTCTAAGACAAAACCAGAAGTCCTTAGGACAAGTGATCTCTATTTTCCTTAACATGTCTGTGAGTCATCTCTGTTGTTTTTGGCAAAATATTTCTATCCATTTCCTCTGTAAACCTGAGCCATCAGAGACATTAATTTACCTTGAATGTGGTGTCTGCATTCTATTTTGAAGGATCACAATTATACTGGTTTTTAGCAGATTTATACTGGTACAACTGGTTTTAGCAGGATTATACTGGTATTTAGCAGATAGTTACCCTTTTTTTTTCCCCACTCACTTCTGTGAACTGAAAGACAAATGCTTCTCTGCTCTTTAATGGATGTAACAATTTAAAGTCACTGATTTTTTGTATAGAAAAAATATAGTGACAATTTTATAAGGAACTAAGATTATGTGGGATTGTGCCAACAGATTCAGAGCTATTGAAGATAAAATAAATCTCCTATAACAGTGAATATTTTCCTGAGCTGAATTCTCAGTGATGCACATGATGCCTTGTAGCTTTTATGTCAAGGTTGAATACCTTCCTAAAAGATTTCAAAAGTAATGTTAGATTTGATCCAGAAATTACTGTGTGTCATGTGAGTGACATTGTTTTAGACAAGAAATTACAGCTGAAGACCAAGATGTGCCTTCTGATTAAGGTCTTTGAGGATAAGCAATTTTCACTTTCTCATACATCAGCAACAATACAGAATGTTGTTGACCAAGAAGGCAGTACAAGGCAGTTGAGAGTGCAGATATTTCCTGGTCAGACAGCTGCACTCAGCTTCTTCAGGATCTTGAGCAGATGCAGCAGATGGCCTCTTTATTGAAAGGTGTAAGGAAATGGTAGGTGACAGCAATCACCACGTAACATTGGAATTTGTATTTGCTACAGACAAAAAAATCAGGCCTGAAAATCAGCTTTATTCTTGCTCCAGTAGGCTTAAGTCCCTGTGTGCTGTCCATGTAGTCACATTCTGAATTGTTTATTTTCATCTGAAGTAAATGCTAAGGAAGGAAAGCAAAATCTTCTTAAGAGTGGAGCGGGTTGTCTTTCCTACTAATTTGTATCTGTTTGTCTCACAATAAAAGCCAGCGTTGTCAGAGAAGCTACAGTGTATAGAAAAATATATTACTTTGCTTACATGGATTCACATTTAGTTTATCACCCATTTGGTCCAACTTGTATGCCATAGATCAGGCCCTGACGTTGTAAACTCTCTCCTGCAGAACTGCCTGTGAATAGCAAATAAAAACAATCCAGCTGTGATGGACATATTGTTATAACTGCTGCCAGTGAAAATGCATAGATGACAGTTCTGCATACACTGCTTAGCTACCCCAAACAAGAGAAGGAACTGAGGAGACTATCCCACCACTTTATTACTGCCAAGAAGTTATTAAAAAAATATTCCCAAGAAATATTTACCTCCATAATTCTTCATAAAATTTCAATGTTTTCTCTCCCTTCCCAATATTTTTGCAGCTCAAATTACCTTGATCTCACTTCTTGCCCTTAAATAACTTGTACAGTGGGGAGCAGTTTCCCCAGCTCAGTTCATGAGCTTCAATATCTTCAACAGCGGATTGGTTTTGTTTGCCCATGAAATTAGGGGCAGAAAGGTGAAGTGTGGTGTTTTTGTTAGAATGGCAAGTTCTTATTCAATATCTACATAATTTATGGTTTTTTCCTTCAAAAGACTGAGAAAGACAGTTAGCAACATTTTCCAACACTAAAAGATTATTCTGAAAAATATCATGGTTCAATATATTGCAAATTTATGATCTTCTTAGGAATAGTGTTGACCACCAAAAAGCTTTGTTTCCTCCTGTTGACAGTTGGCTTACTATGAGAGAAAGTCCCTCAAAACTCTTTAAAAAAAAGAATGCTTTAATATTTCTTTCAGATAGGTCTGAAACAAAACTACAGAGTACAATCCCCCAAAACCACTGATTTTCATTTTCAAACTTTCATTACGGTCTATTACAAAAGGCATTCCTAAGAGTTACCAATGTTTGAGTGTGACTTAATACAAATCTCAGTCTTGCTTTTCTGCACTGTTCACAGGACCTGGATTTCTCTCATTTTCACCACTGTGTTTTCATCATTTTGCAAGCCAAAGGAACAATTCAGAACCCAACAAATAAGCCCATAGTATTTGCAGCTCATTAACACAGGACTAAGTGTATAGATAAAGATTAGATAATTGCCTAGATAAGGATTCAATTCAGGGTGAGGAACAAAATGCTTGAGCCAAACGCTCAGGCAGCACCAGTGCTGTGGTGTGGGGTCCCATAGTCAATAGTCATGGCTGCAGGGCTCCCCACATTAAACTAGTGATGTTAAATTAGGGATGCATCCGTGCTGACAGGAAACACAGAAGGACTGAAAAACAGGCCAGTGACTGCTCAAAGAACCAAGAAGAAGCTAATAAAAATGCAGGAATAATTTAGGTTTCCTTGTAACCAGAAAACCTGGAAATTTTGTTTGCTCATAAGTAAAACACCACAGAAAGACATTAATTTTTGCAAGAAAATCCTAATTCCAGGATTTCGAATAACACTGAATTGAAAACACTGCATGTAAGCTGTTAGTAATACTACTGCTTTTTCCTTTAAGGAAAATAATATCAAAAAACAACAACAGCAACAAAAAACCCCACAACCAAAACAAACAAACAAACAAAACCCCCAAAAACGAACAACAACACCCAAAAAGACAAAAAAACCCAAATCAAACAAAACAGCCAACAAACCAAAAACAAGCTAGAGCTTACTTTTTCTCTTAGTTTTATTTTGTGATGTTTTAAATTTTCCTGCCATGAACTTGGTTTTGTATCTGTTATCATTATTTCATATTTATCCTTGAAGATATGCAACTTCTGTTTCCTCAATTTTTATTACAAGTGCTCACAACATCTGTCAGAAGTGAGGTTTCATTCAGCTAAACTTTATTTTAACTTGAAGATTTTGCCAGCAATGTCCTCTTGAGCATGTATTTGGCATTGTTCTGTCATTTAACCTGTTCTAAATTCTTATCTTTATTTATCACAAATATGATAATTGAGCCAAGAAACCAGCCATTTCCCATTGGAATTGTTTGGACTCATTTTGCAAGCAAGGACATGAGACACGAATTTGTAGTATTTTTTTGTCCCAAATATGGATTCTTTCACTCAGTGTGCAAGAGCACTGTCTGCACACACAGCCTACTCTCTATTTGAGGCTTGCCAAATATTTGGCCTTTCAAGTATTCTGAGTAAAATCCTGATCCATTGAAACTAATGGCTTAATTCCCCAAATTAAAATTTCATATTTTGTTTTTTTTTATTTCACAGTCAGAGGTTTTAAGCCATCTAAATTATGTCACAACAGTGACTGCATTTCATCAATATTAAATTCCTTATGATGAATTATGCTTTACTTCCTTGCCACACAAAGTAGAATGTAATTCTGTTTTCTACAGGTATAGTTATAGTTTTTCACAGGTTTTTATTAACTGGGAGAGAAATAGAGATTAACAAATTAGAAGAGATGAATCAGGGGTCAAAATTACTGCAATGCTAAAATTCCTTTCAGAATACGTGGGATAAAGCAGGTAGGTGAAGGGAGCAGGATAATTTAACACTAATCATTTTAATTATTTGTGAAGAGCTCTACAGTAATGAGACCATACTGAAAAAGTATCTCAAATATATTTTAACTGAGGTTTGGAATCAAAAACCAAAAGGTGAACACAGTGCTTGTATTCTCTGATTTCCATGTTACCTGCTCAGAGTAAATTGCATACATATGACAGTGTTTCTTGTTCCTTGTGTCTGAAGACTCAACACTAAAAAAAAAAACCCAACAAACATTGTGCTTTGAAATTTCAGATCAGACAACTGAAACAAAAGGCAGAAAATTGCAGCTCTATGTGTAATAACTAAACCTCTTGTTATTTGCTGCTATAGCAAATATAAAACATTTTCATTTCCTTTGTATAGGAAATTCAATAGGACCTGAAAAAGGGGTCAACCAAGTACTGTGACTCCCACTATAAAATGTGAGTGGTGCTAATATTCCTTTTTCAACTCTCATGTGATTGCAAAGAACCAAACAGATAAAATATAGCTTTCATAAAACTGGAGGTTTGGTGGAGAATTAGCATGAGAGTTGTGCAGGCGACTTGCAAACGGAAGGCTGGCCAAGAGCTCAGATTTATGCCATGAAATAGAAATTCTTTTCTCCGGAGGTTTTCTTGAAAATATCACTGCATGTGGTCATGTTGGTTTACTGGCATATTTTCCTGAGTTTTTTTTCAGAGTGAAGGGGGGAGGAGGAGAGGGGAGAAGCCTGTTCCTTTAAGAGAAACAAAACTATCAGGGCATTGGGAAAGCATATAAAAATGCATATTATAAATAGCACAAATGGGAATTTTAAACATTATAGCATATTCAAATTTGGATGGAGGAATTGTTAAGAAAATATGGAAAATGTAGTCAGACCAGAATTGAAATTTTATTTTTTATGGAGTGTTTATAGTGTCACATATTTTATCTCCATAGATTTCAGCTGTCACCTACCGACGTTAGAAAATTCTAAGGCCCAAAATTGAAATGTAGTTTTACAGATATTTCTCTTGCCTACTTAACTCAGCTTCAGTCTGAATTCAGACACAGGCATTTTAGTAGTCAAACTACATTGTTCGTGGTGTACTCTTAGTGGTACAATTTTAGTAACTCAGAAACAAGAGATCCCGGATGGAAAGCTTACAAGCAGTACAAGCCTATAAGCAATTCAAACAGAATTTAATTACACAAAGGGTAGCTGAATTATGGAACACATTGCTGAAGGAAGCAATAGATGCAAGAATTATAAATCAGTTCAAGAAAGAGCTCAGAGAAAGGAAATCAAAAAGTAAAACAAATCAGTTCCTTTAAAAACATCACAGGGTTAAATGGGGCAGGCCACAGCGGACTCAACAGTCAAGCCCTTTTTTCTTTAAATGTTCCTGTGTTTCCTAAGAAAGAAACGAAATAATCACTCCATTGATTTCCATAATGGCTGTAGTTCCAAGTACCAGAAATACATGAGTGTGTCTTTTGTGCTTTACCTGTGCTTACAGAATTTTTTTGCATTTCCTTTTATTTCAAACTTCATTTACACTTGCACTGTTTTACATGACTCTGGCAGTATAAAGCAGCCATGAAGTAACTGTAAATATGATTTATGCTCCCTTTACACTAGCAAAGTGATGTATAGTATCCTTAGGGAATGTGGAATCATGCCCAGTGCCCGTGAAACAGACACATAAACTCTGTTTAATTTTATTTAACAAGCACATTTCTATTTTATGGGGTTTTTTTATATCATTTTAAGACTCATATTCATTTCTTCTCCTTAAAGTAGACTGACAGAACTGAATTCAGTGTTCTCAGTGCATTAATATTTCATTAATTCTATGTATATGAAAAAAAATGATGGTTTATACCTACACATCTAAACAAACCAATACTAATAATCTCTGTTAATTTTCTCATCTGTAATATTTGTAGTCTTAGGAATATTAAACATAGAAAGAGTGCATAAGTGAAGCAATGATTACTCAGGATGATTACAATGCCATAGTTTTTATATCAAATGAGCATTTCAGGAATGATTACTGTAGAATTGATTGAATACCTCACTAAACCCTTCATATAATTGTAGTGTTGATCTTAAGGTTGATTAAATGGAAACAAAGAATTAAAAATCTGCCCTATAAGGCAGATGCTTGACAAAACAGGATGTCCTGGAAAAAGTATGTTCACCAAATTGGAACTCCCAGCGATTTTATGGAAAAAATGCTAAAAAATTAGGCAGATGTATTTTCCTGTAAGTATTTTGACACTTTTATGAATGCTGTCTGTAGGAGACATTGTGGTTAAAAACAATATTAATTGATTCTCTGGGCCTTAGTGACACATATTTTTTTCAGTTCTTTGATCATCAACACAGAAAGAAGCCTTTGTGAGGGGTTGCAGCAATATTGCCTCATATCCATTTTTAAATGCACTACACTGATGCCTGAACTCTTACATAAAAAATAGAATCAGGTGTTTGAAAAGTTAAAACTTTAGGGTTTTTTCCCCAATGATTTAAAATTACTT